>NW_022196905.1:158759854-158760710 GCF_008632895.1 Mastomys coucha | reverse complement strand
AACCCTAAGATGTAAAGGTTGAGGAAATGATTAAAGAATGTGAAAGATGAGACTTGAGGAGGATACATATGATGTTAAAATGTCAGAGCTCCAGGTTTGACACTAACTAATGCATTTCTGATCTATCAGTCTATCTATGTATCATCTATCTATATCTATCTATTCCATGTATCATCTATCTAATCTATCATCTACCTCTTTTTTTGTTCTCTCACTATGCACTATTCTTGCCTCTATTGTAGATAGTCCTGGCTATCTACAAAATAGACATCTAGTTTACCAGCCATGTTTAGTCTACCTCCTTCTGTCTCTGATCTGGCCTTTTCCAAACACCTCTGACTGTACTTTTGTATCTACAAAAAAGTCTTATAGCTACAAAATAATAATAACAATAATAACCATAAAAAAGAAAAGTCTTGACAAATTGGATTACAAAGCCTTGCTTAACTATGCCCTATCTGTAAGAAAATAACTTCCAATGCAATTATACAGGCATTTGCAAATAAGAATGACGAATAAGGTATATATGTATTAACTCTAAAAAGCAAGAGTGGCTGCATTAGCATTCATCAGACTACAGAATAAGTCTGGCTCTATATACAAAGGATAAAGAAAAGTAATTATAGTGAGAGAGAAAAATCTAGCCAGAAGCCACAACTATTTTAAACAGCAGTGCAACAAGCAAATCTATCAATACTTAAACCAAAGTATGAAAGCTTAAAAAAGCGAAAATGTAGAAATGCAAAGTTACAATGGTAGATTTGCATACCCTTCAAAAAGGGATGTAAAAGCTGACATAAAATTTACAGAAATGTAGAATAACAAATCACTAATGAACACAAATCATATATATATA
>NW_022196905.1:158747558-158759844 GCF_008632895.1 Mastomys coucha | reverse complement strand
TATATATAGATAGATCCTCTGGGCTGGTTCAGGATATGGTATCTCCAGGGGAGCAGACTAGGTAGTAGTCTGCCCAAGCAGAGAGGAGTGGGCAGAAGGGAAGGGGTATCTAGTGAGGGAGGGGGTATGGAGGGTTGGGTGGTGATGGGTTATGAGTCGTGGCAGCTATAGGACTTCCGGAGGGTTCTTACCAACTGCTCTGAGTGCAGTGGATTTTCTTGGCTGGTTCAGGATATGGTGTCTCCAGAGGAGCAGAATATCTAGCAGTCTGTCCTAGCAGAAAGCACCAATACATCTTCTTAAGTTGTTTCTCTTTCCTTCCTTCTCTCTCTCTCTCTTTCTTTCTTTCTTTTTTAAATGTATGTGGATGAATGTTTTCTCTGTATGTATGTATGTGTACCATGTGTGTGCAGTACCTACACAGGCCAGAAGATAGCACTAGATCCCCTAAATTGAAGATGGTTGCGAACCAAACACAGGTCCTTGGTAAGAGCATCCAGTTCCTACTTTTAACTGCAAAGCTTTCTCTCCAGGCCCAAACTTAATAACTCCCATAAAACGGGCTCCAAGATCTGAGAAGGACAAAGTGGAAAGAAAGGAGAGGGAGGGAGAAAGAAAGTAGTTTTGTTTGTTCACACAGTAAAATTATTTTGAAACATGAGATTCAATCCATTAGCTAGTGAGACACTTTTGGTAATACTTTTAAAAAAGAATTATAAGTCTGTATTCAGTATTTTTACTATTGAGTCTTATGCTATTTTACTGAAAATAAACAATTGGAGATGGTTCATGAATCCAATCAACAAATTCACACACCAAGCTTCTAGAAGGAAGTGTGCATGTGTGTGTGCATGTACGCATGTGCGCACACATACACACACATACATATACACATGCACAGGCACACACACATACACACATACATATAAACATATGCACAAACACACACACACAAACACATGCATGCACCCATCCATGTACCCCCCCCATATATATATATATATATATATATATATATATATATATATATAAACACATAGGCACACACAGAGGCACACATACACATGCACACACACAAATAATACAGAAACCAACAGTGTGCCTACTGATAGGATGTAGAATGACTGGGAACCTCAGAAATTGCTGTTAAGAGCAGGGGCAATTCTACAAAACCTATGCAGAATCTTCCGCCAATTTCTTATCAACTTAAGCAAATGTCTTTGGAATGAACACTATTGTTCCTTGGTTTCTTAACTAAAAAGAAGTGAATAAACACGTTCACAAAAGTCCTTGCCCGGGAAAATTCATTCCAGCTTTATTGAGAAAATCCAGACAGAAACCATTTGAATCATTAGGTGATTGAAGGCACAACATGGGACATTCGGTGGAACTGACTGTGATGGGAAGAACAAAAAGATGGCACAAGGAATGCTTGGTAATCCTTTTGATAGACAGTCGTATGCCTGACACAGTTCTCTACAATGAGTGACTTTGGAGAGAGGTTGCCTGGAGCAAATGAGGGTCAGCATTGAAGGTGCTCTGGTGGGTAGTAGAGCTGCCTCCAGTTGGCTGTCAGAATCCAGAGCACCTAGGTCCTTTCCCTGGGTTGAGCTTTCACTCTGCTCAAACAAAACCATAGACTATGGAAAACATACCATAGTCTACGGTTTAACAGGAGGCCAATGGGAGACTGGAGAGAAGGGGTAACTGTCATGGTAAGAAGGGGTAACTGATTGTCATGGTAACCTTCCTCTGGTTTCATTTTGAATCGTTTCACGATTAAGGTGAACCTGTGAGAAGAATCAGTCACAAACAGAAGAAAGCAAAGCCAATGGTAAAAAAGGACACTTGAGATCTGCCAGTGGACTCACACGTGATTTAGAGAGTGAGCACTCATTTCAAGTATGCCCTGCAAAGTAAGACTGAAAAGAGTGGGCACGTTGAACAGCACGCATACCAGCAGACAGACTCTAAATCCAGCACAGAAATAAATACGTCCGTGGGAAATTTTACATTAAAAATCAGGGAATATCAATACTAATAAGATAAGGTGTGGAAAGAATATGAAATTAAAGACATTGGTCAAAGATTTTCAATAGTGTCTTTGATTTTTTTTTTTACAAAGATGTTATGAGCATTAATTTTGATTTTTTTTTTATTGAAATACTAAAGACCCAGGGACTGTGGCACAGAGACTGAATCTAATTTCTAAGCTACAAGTTCCTAAGCCAGTGCAAATACTGTCACCTTCTCCTCCTTGACTGAACGCTAGAGCGTCAGTTAAAGTGTTTGACAACATCAGCATGTTCTGAGACAGAACCCACAACTCAACCCTAAGTCATAGCAGTGAAAGGAGATACCACCAAGTCCAGTTGAGCTGAACTCTAGCCTGGCTCAGCTGGGATCTCTTGGCCCCTCATTAACCTCTTCACAGAAAGTGCAGGAGCTTGGCCTGCAGCACCCCATGGTAAATGGAGGACAGCTCCACTAAAGAGCATGAATCCTTTGAATTTGCTCAAGTTGACATTTTTTTCACCATCAACAGTGTTTCTTCTGTCACAGGAGAATGGAGTCTTAGAAAAAAATTATTTTATGACACATTCTGTTTCTTTCAAAATTCCCCCATGAATCATTTAAGTTCTGAAGTTTTCTCCAGAAATTATGTAGAACAAAAAAAAAAAAAAAAAAAAAAAAAAAAAAAAAGGAGGAGGAGAAGAAGAAGAAGAGGAAGAAGAAGAAGAAGAAGAAGAAGAAGAAGAAGAATAAGAAGAAGAAGAAGAAGAAGAAGAAGAAGAAGAAGAAGAAGAAGAATTAAAGAAACAGACAAGGTCAAGTCACATTTCTTGCCACCAAAGTGAGTCAACAGAGCCTTCTATCTGCCTCCTTGGTGTGTTCCTTCAATGCACTCAGGTGATATTCAATGTAGGACAAGGCTACAGGGGTGAGGCACCATGGGTGAAGACCGGCAATGATGCTGGGTGCTTATGAAGGCAGTGGGGAGCTAGGCCACATGGTACTGGCAGTGAGAGCCCACCCTTTCCCTTTCTTTCTCTTAATCACTCTGTGCCTCTTCCTAAATTCTGTGGAATCTGTGACCTTTGTGCATCAATACAGGAAAAGGCAGCTTAAGGATACGCTGCATAGCGTACAGAAAGTGACTGGTTGGCCTGATGCCCTCTGCCTTTAGCTAGAAAAGATATACAAGCGGGCCGATTTCCCAGAGAGATCTTTACTCTATAGTCTGGGGATACTTAGGTGATCACTGGCCCAGGGCAGTCTGTGAAGAGGGATGGATGGACTGTGCCTTCTGGTCTGCGCTTGGGCTCCCATGTCTGGAATCTACATTTACCACGTTGTGTGACTGCTTGTCCCAGCTCAAGAGAGAAATGGAGCAAAAAAAAAAAAAAAAAAAAAAAAAAAAAAAAAAAAAAAAAAAAAAAAAAAAAAAAAACCACTGTATTGGGCAGCGTTATATAAATTTGGCACAAGCTGGAGTCATCTGAGAGAAGAGAAAAGCTGGGTGTTAAATGGAACAAAGGGAGTGGTGACCTCAGGGCAAGACCCCATCCAGCTAAGTCCCAACTTATGAAAAGATATATTTTAAAAAGCTTAGATCTAGACACAGTGGTACATGCCTTTAATCCCAGCACTCAGGAGACAGAAGCATGTAGATCTCTGAGCTCAAGGCCAGCCTGGTCTACAGAGCAAGTTCCAGGACAGCCAAGCTTCGGTAGTGAAGGAAACCATCAAAAACAGGATGCTGGCGAAGATATAATTGAACAAGGGGGCCATGTTCCAGCCCCAGCAAGCAGCAGAACTTGCCACTTTGGCCACATGGCTCTGGCTTTAGAGTCAAGGATAGAAGGAAGAACAGGTTATGAAATCTCCCCTAAGGAAAGCTGCTGAGGCCAAGCATGTGGCAGGGATGTCCAGAGAGCCCAGAGAGCTCGTCATGTGAAGCTGTGTAGGTGAAGCCTAGATTGCCTTTGGAGACCTCAAGATGTTGAAGATGCCAGACTGGTGAGATACCTGCCAAGAAAAGTTAACAACAGGTGATGGAACCAGTCCAAGAGAAAGAATTACGTTGTAGTCAACAAAGCTGAAAGGAATTGGAGATCTGAAGATCATCTAGACATCACACATGAAGATTCAGAATTTGGAGTTTGCCCAGCCAGTTTTTGTTGTTGATTTGGTCCAGTATTTCCTAACTATGTTTTGAAATAGTAATGTATACCCTATTCCATTTTATGTTGGAAGTATGCTTGGCTCATAGGGAGCAGCTCTATTTAGAGGTGTGGCCTTGTTGGACAAAGTGTGTCCTGTAGGAGCTGTGGTGTGCAGTCTCCTCCTGTTACTTATGGATTAAAATGTAGAACTTAGCTCCTTCTCTAGCACCATGTCTGCCTGGATGCTGCCATGCTTCCTACCACAATGATAGATGATAATGGACTTAATCTCTGAAGCTCTAAGCCAGGCCCAATTAAATGTCTTCCTTTCTAAGAGTTGCCTTGGTCATGGTGCCTGTTCACAGCAGTAAAACCCTAACTAAGAGACTCCTCAGCTTGCTTTTTTGGTCATGGTGTTTCATTGAAGCAATAGAAATCCTAACGAAGACACATGACACATGCTGAGGTGGGTCTGTTGAACACTGATCCAAACATCTCCACCATCACTTCCTGTGTATCCATTCCACACCTCACACCTCCTTGTTTCCAAGCAGACCACCTCTTCCACAATTCTGGTCCAGCCACATTTGTATCATGGGTTAAAATCATAGTCATTGATAAATATAAATCAGAGTTATAGTCCTATGTCTAGTGAGACTGAGAAAATGGTGACACAAATGTGTCTCTCAGTTGCCAGATACCTTCCTCTGACCTCAGAATAGGGCTGCAGATGCCAGGACATCATAGTGAAACCACCAGACACTCCTGTGTATAAGACATATGTGTGTCCTCTCTAGTGTTTGACACATACCTATGATAAGTCTATGTGTGTGTGTGTGTGAGTGTGTGTGTGTGAGTGTGTGTGCATGTGGGGGTTGAGTGTATGTGAGAGTGTGTGAGTGTGTGTGTATGTGAGTGTGTGTGGTGTGTGTGGTATATGTGTGTATAAGTCTGTGAGTGTGTCTGCGTGGTGTACGTGTGTATATGTGTGTGTGTGAGTGTATATGTATGTGTATGGTATGTGTGATGAGTGTATGTGTGAGTGTGTGTGAGTGTATGTGTGTGGTACGTGTGTGGTATGTGGGGTTATGTGAGTTTATATGTGTGGTGAGTATATGTGTGTGTGTGAATGTGTATGAGTGTATTTGTGTGGTACCTGTGTGGTGAGTGTGGGTATGTGAGTGTATATGTATGGTAAGTGTGCATGAGTATGTAAGTGTATATGTGAGTATGAGTGTGTGTGTGTATGTGTATGAGTGTGTGAGAGTGAATATGTATATGTATGTGTGCATGTGAATGTGTATGAGTGAGAATGTATGTGAGACAATAGAAAGGGGGAGGAACAGGAATGGGACCCAGAACCGCAGCCTGTGGATCCAGGAGCTGCTAAAGTTTGGGTCCCAGCATGGCTATTTCTACCAGGAACAGAACCTGTCTTTAGGCAGAGGTCAGGCAGTTCCCAGCTTATCATGGAAGGTGAGGTTGTCTGGAAACTGAACTCTGGTTAGGTATTCAATCAATAAGGTGACTTCAGCAAGGTGCAGGCTGGTCTACAAAGAGGACCTGTAGACCTTTAATCAAGTGTCCTAAATATTAGCCACTCTCATGTCCCACCTGTGTCTCCATACAGCCATTTGGGCAAGTACATTTCTGACCACAATGAGACAGCTCTGTCAGCACACAATGAACTGCCTTCCCGTCAGGGATGAATGAAACCATGACCCCTCAAATTAATCCCTCCTCCCCAGCCATTCCTATGTAGGAGAAGAGAAACTAATACCGTGGTCTTGCTAAGGGCTCAATAACAGGGCTGTGCTCCCTCTCAGACCAGATGGTCAGCCAGGTGCGCACTGACACCCACATCCCTGAAACACACTGGTCTCAAATTAAATCAGCTCCACATTTAGGTGGTCCACACAGCACAACTGGACTGACAGCAACACCGTATCAGAGACCAAGGTGATGCAAGCCACCAGAAAACAAGGCAAAGACAATAAAGGGCAAATCTCTGTTTTGTTTCACTTCTGTTAAAAGAAGTAGGATATAAAAACACCACAGAGAAGAAAATTTTCTGTTATGAAAAAATAAATAAAAGAATTCAAGAACTCTGGCAATTGAAAATGGATAGATACGGGTTGGATCTTTCTCCCCGAGGAACCATTACAATGAGATATTTTTCAACAGAAAATGTTAACACTGATTCGATGTATAACTCAGAGTCATATGGGAGGATAAGCACACAGAAGCTTGTATTGTGAAGGTTCTTATCTGGAATTTCTGTATGTGTCAAAGGCATCACCAGTGTGATGGTATTATCTCTGGGATTTAATGTGTAATATGTCTTCGAGATAAACTGAACAGAAAGGAAAAATGGTGACACAGGAAGAGAAGAGCTCAGATGGCCACCATGGCTGTGTCAAAGCACAAGAGGCTGTCCAACCATCTCCATTCATGAGTGTCTGAAAATCCCTGTAGCGATAACTTTAGACAACAGCCTCAGTCCCCTACAGGAGTGAGACAAGAGCCTCCCCTGCCCCCAGCCTGGGCTTTTGATGGTGCTGTCTCGAGGACCCTGAGTCCTCTTGGCAGAGATCTTTACTCTGTCCTGTAAGTTCTGGTTGCTTTTGCTGGAAATTTTGCTTTTATTTTCAAGTATTTCCAAAGTCATTAAAAGCCCTGTCTACAGAATAAGTTGGCTGTGCCCTGAGACCACACCGGTAAAATACATGTGTAATATAGACACAAACTTGGGTTCTCAAGCACACTATAATAGACAGTATAGTTTGTATGTTAATTATTTACGTAATACTTAGTATATTTGCCAAACATTATTTGAATATTTTATGACAGAATAAATGGTATAAGTAATAAAATAAAAATATTGATATAATTAAAATATAAAAATATAGCTATTTTATAGCACTTATCTTTTATGTATTATATATAGCATGCAATAAACTATATAATAATTCATTTCTGTGCTGCAGTCAATGTATACAGGTCTTATATAATATGTTATATATACAATATTATATTTTACATTAGTCTATATTCTAAGTTGTATCACATTGTATATATCATTACTATATCTAAAATCTCTATAACACTTTCTTTTAATGACTATTTTTGTAATAGTTGAATGATATGTGATTACTTAGTAAGTCATTGAATAGATAGTGAATTTTTAACTAATATTTGGATGATATGTGGCTAACTAGCATATTAGTTGTTGCTAATAGTGTTTTTTGGTAAAAGTTGGATAAAAGTAATTTTGTTAATCACTTGACTCCCATTTGACTTCAGCAATAGATTGTTTTCAGAAACAAGAGAATTTGGTGGACTTGGAAGGCGTTTGAGGAGGTATTTGCCCACTGTCACAGAGATGACGCTAGACTGCAATGTGATGAGAGTATGTCAGAGACAGTGACTCCAGGCACACTCACAGATGACCCGGTGCTCTCGGGATTAGGCCTCAGGAACTAGAGGTGGACTAGTTATACTTTCAGAAGGGTCCTGACAGAGGGTTCCTGTGAAGGAGCTTCTCCTTGGTCCTAAGGAAAGCGTGTATGACAGGGAGTTCAGAGGGTCCAGAGCAGAACAGGGACTCACCACATGAAATAATCACCGGCTCCAGCTTCAGGCAGGATGCTCTTGGTGAATGAGAGGCAGCAAGAGCTGACGCTGGAAGGCGAAGAAGCTCCCATGTCTCCCACGAGGATGGGCTCTTGAAGGGGTTCTGTGTAGATTCACATCGCCTGGATCTCCTGGGGTAGCTTTTATTGCTAGAGGTTGTCAGGGAGGACGTGGACTGAATAGAGAGCGGGTTTCCTGGAAGCTTGTAAAACACACATGAACATGCACACACGCGCACACATATGCACACGCATGCACGCACTCACACACATGCACACACGCACATGCACACACACATGCACACATGTGTGCACACACCTCTTTGCCTGTGAGCCACCTGTGAGTATGACCAGCACCACCTTAGAGCAACCTTGCTTTTCCTATCACTTCACACAGGACAGTACAGAGTAGCCAGGACAAACTGATAGCATCAGTAGCTATGGCAACAGGGGACCATCCAAACTCACATAAATTATACTCGGGTGGATACGAAAGGGACTTGTTTCAAAGGGGCCGTGAGAAACCAAGGAAGAGTTAGCAAGAGGAAGTGAGCAGGAAGGGGCCATCAGGGGCTCAAAATTATTAAGAAATAGAAAACTTCACAAAGCAAGGGAACGTAGAAACTACCCACCCACTGGAGAGTGTAGGAACTGCCCACCCGCTGGAGAACGTAGGAACTACCCACCCACTGGAGAGCGTAGGAACTGCCCACCCACTGGAGAACGTAGGAACTGCCCACCCACTGGAGAGCGTAGGAACTGCCCACCCACTGGAGATTTCATGCAGTCCTCAGGATCGGGGTGACTCTGTTGTCAGGGAGAGCTGAGAAAGCAGGAAATCATCGCTATGGTTGCAGTTCCCAGGAAAATGCTGTTGGAGCTAAGTGTGGCTCTGGGAGGAGTGTTGCACTTGCTCCCAGCTGCAGGACAGTGTGGTCACACTGGAGTAAGGCAAGTGCTAAGAGATGGACTTAAATGTGACAGAGGTGGACTGATTATCACCACGCAGAGTGGGTATTGAAAGTAATCTGCTGGTGCCTACAGAGAGTCTGTATAGAAAGCATTGCTCCTTACTTGAGATGTGGGACCAAGGTTATGGAGGTAGCCTAATGACACTCTTTTTCTTAGGCGTGTGCTAATGTGAACCTGAAAGCTGGCCGGAGAGAGCCTTGCTGAAAAACCGTACGGAAACCTCATCTTCACACTTGAAAAGAAAACACTGTTAAAAACACAGCATGTACTATACCAGGTAAGAAAGGCCGTGCTAGAGAAAATAACAAGACTCCGCATCGTTGAAAACACAAAAATAAGTCACCACACTCGTGTTTAGTTACAACCCAGTTTGGATGCTTGTCAGATCTTTGGAGCCCACAGAACTCTAGCAGGACCTGGGGTCCACAATCTCTTCCACTGCTGTCCCAACAGCATGTAGAAAAGGGGGAATGACATGTGCAGGCAGCTAGCACTCTGGAGCATTGGCCGGCAAGGGGAGCACATGAGGATTATACAAAAGGGAAACACTTTATCCTGCTGTCAGGGGATGGCAGGGCTTTGCCCAACCCCAGAGGCTACTGTGCCTTCTGCCTCTGTAATCCTCCTAAGGACAGCTGGCTTTCCGGACTCTTGTATGAAATTAGAGCTGTGAGGTCAACCTGCTCTGGCCTTGAATGGTTTCCCAGCTTTTGTCTTTTTAACTTAAAACTTGGCAAATGTTAGGTAAGGCATTAGAGTACATGGCTGCTTTGTGACCTCTTAAATATTTTTTTTTTGAAGTGCCAAATAAGGGTCTTTTAAACAACCTTGAATTTTCAAAACTGTATTAAGAAATGTTATAAAATTAGAATGAACTAACTGTATGTCCCAATTGTCTGGGCGTCTGCATTTAGGCCATTTCTCCTGAGTTGAGAGTGTGGCCCCTCATGCTGCTGCTTTCTCTGTCTCTTAGGAGGCTCTGAGGATCTGCCTCTAGCCTCTGCCATTTGAATGGCTCGACTCAAGCTTTCACTACACTCCTCATTTTAATTCATCACTGAATAATTGAATAATAAAAACTCCTCTGGTGAGATAGCGACTGTTTCACCCTTTATTCATAATCTTTTTTAATTCAACAATATCTGCTCTTTGTCTACTAACTGACTTATTAAAATTAAATGGAATTTCCAGACACAGAGTGTGCATATATTTGCATAGCTAAATTTTCTTTTAGCAAAACATTACCATGGAAATAAAATAACAGTAAAGGAAGCCAATTAATTAAATTTGTGAATTTTTAAATTCTTAAAAATTTATTCAAACCCAAGCAGCAGCATGTGAATTAGCAAGCGCTTAAATTTTAAAGAGCAGGGCACTTCACTAAATGTGTGCAAAGAGTGGATGCAATCAGAATAAAATTAAAGGTTCAGTGTGTGTATGCTTGTATGTACATGTATAAATATTGGCATGTATATACCTTTTTATGGATGTATGAATGCGCATGTGCACATGGGTGTACAGTACATACAGTCATATGTATATCTGTGTGTATATATATACATATATATGAATCTATACATGTATATATATGATATATATGCATGTAGGTGTTTGTATATATATATATATAAAGATATATGTTATTTATAAATGTATATGTGTATGCACATATACATGCTTATACTTGTATATGAAGTGAAAAGGTCAAGTTGACTTGGAGTCCTCTGTGAATTTCATCCATAGAAGCAGGTTTAGTAACTACAGCACTCTTTATTGTATTTTTTATTACATAAATTTATTTATTTGTGGATCCATGGGACTTGTTTGGTGATTAGAGGACACTGGAGTGGGTTCCCTCCTCCTACTCTATGTGGGTCCTGGGGTTCAAATTCATGTTACCAGGCTTAGCAACGAGTGCCTTTAACCTCCAAGCCATCTTACCAGCCTACCCCTCAAGGATTTCTAAGGCAGATTCTGTACAGAAGTCTCCATGTCTAGTTTCTGCTCAGGTCTTATGGCTCAGGAAAATGTCAAGCACCCCTCCCTAAGGAGAGCAGTGACCTCTGCCCAGGAGCACAGTGGGAGACCAAGCTATGACAGCAGCTCCCTGAGTCACACCACCATGGGCATCAGAAATAATACCCTGGTAAAACATCGGCAAAAGACAATTTGGTCACTTCTTAGAATCTAGTCCGTTTGGGCCATCTATAACAGCCTGGGAACGTGGAATTCCTTCAGGGGGACAGGGACTAGAAGGGGCCATCTTCCCTTGAATATGGGTGCTGTTAGTGCAGGTGATGGTTTCTCAGTCATCAACTTGAGAACCCTGGGTGCAAAGGATCAGAGAGAGTAGAGCATGCTCTCTAAAAGGAGCAGGGCACAGAGAAAGCAAAGAGAAAGCGCTGGGAACAGTGACCACCGGAGCTACCCCACAGTTGTCCCTAGCCCACTTTCTGCTCCCAGCTTGCCTGTCCACATGCTGATCTGGGGTTTTCTGGCTTTTGAGGAAAGAGCAATAGTACCCCATGCGTTTTCATCACTGTGGCTGTGTGTTCTCCTGCTTGGTTTTCCCATGTGAGCACACACCATCCTGCTGCCAACTCATTTAGAACTCTACAGGGGTCTCGCTTACTCCCCATGGGTGAGAATTTTGTTTCTGCCACATTTACAGTTGCTTAAGAAGAGCCAGGATGCAGGAGCATGAATCTAAGGAGCTACGTGGCTCACAGTGAACACAGACAAGAGAAATGGCTTTTCCTCCTCCTCCTTCTCCTCCTCCTCCCCCTTCTCCTCTTCCCTTTCCTCTTTCTCCTCCTCCTCTTCCTCTTCCTCCTCCTCCCTTTCCTCTTTCTCCTCTTCCTCTTCCTCTTCCTCCTCTTCCTCTTCCTCCTCTTCTTCCCCCTTCTTCTCTTCCTCTTCCTCTTCTTTGTCCTCCTCCTCTTTCTCCTCTTCCCCTTCCTCCTCCTCTTCCTCTTCTTCTTCTTCCTCCTTCTCCTCTTCCTCCTCCTCATCCTTCCCCTCTTCCTCCTACTCCTTCTCCTCTTCTTCTTCCTCCTCCTCCTGGTATCCTCTGCAAATCTCTTCCTAAAGAGAGCCACGAGCATACAGCAACCAGTACCAGCCAATAGGGTCAATATCACAACCTAAGCTTAAATAAGATGAAGAAGATAGAAACTGATATGTTATAAAAAGATAAAGAGCTAGGGGATATGTTTTGGTGGATGTGTGGTGAGGTGTGGGGGAAGGGGTCTCCTCGGTGGGTCCATCTGAGGCATTCCTTCCCCCTGAAGGACCAGCCACACAACAATGACAACAACAACAATATAGTATAGAATAGAGTTTAATCAGGGCATGGAGAGGGGAGTTAGAGGGTAGTGCAGGCAGAGAAAGGCAGAGAGAGAGAGAGGGAGAGGGAGAAAGAGAGGGAAAGGGAGAAAGAGAGAAGGGAAAGAGGAGGAGGAGCAGGAAGAGAAGCAGGAGGAGGAGGAGGAGGAGGAGGGAGAGGAGGAGGAGGAG
>NW_022196905.1:158717164-158747371 GCF_008632895.1 Mastomys coucha | reverse complement strand
GGAGGAGGGAGAGGAGGAGGAGGGAGAGGAGGAGGAGGAGGGAGAGGAGGAGGAGGAAGAAGAGGAGGAGGAAGAGGAGGAGGAGGAAGAGGAGGAGGAGGAGGAAAGTAGAGGCTGGCCATGAGCATGTGGAGAGAGAGAGCGGGGAAGGGACCAGAGGACAGAGCAGGAGCAGGAAGGCAAGACCAAGAGAGAGTGAGGGATCAAGCAGCTCCTTTTATAGTGAATCAGGCATACCTGGCTGTTGCCAGGTAACTGGGGGGGGGGGCAGAGCTTAGACAAAATGCTAACAGAAACCCCATTACATTATATTTGAGTTGAATCTATCTCTGACCTATTACCCATATTTTAAATTTTAATATGTTCTCTTGATGCTACCCTGACAACTCTTAACCAGGAGGATTTCCTTGCCACCCACTCTCCCTTAATCTGCACTATGAGCTAAAGTCCTATGGGATAAAAAGGTGAGGAAGTGGGAGGCCAACTTAAATGGATTAGCGGGTGCTTGCTGGGGAGAACTGCTAACGTGGAGCATTAACAGGCGATTCGACTCTGAACATTTAGGTCACCCCAGGAGCAAGCACCATCCTGGCAATAAGGGGATGCAGATTAGTCACCAGCTGCCTTGGGACAGGAAATGAGTTCTTGGCCCAGTTCGAGATGGAGAGAAATCCAGTTAGCGCTTCTCACAGCCAAGTTGCTGACTGGCCTGGAAGAAGAGTATACAGGAAAGAGAAGCTACTGCAGTTCAGAGGGCTGCTCCCCAGGGCCCAGTGGACCTCACCCATGCAAATGGTCCTCAATTACCAGGCACTTCACTGCCAGAAAAACAAAATAATTGTCAGCAGGTAATTCTCTTAACAATGGCTGGCAGGTCTCTGGGAGAGATTTACTCACCATCAAGGGGGCAGTGTAGAGAGAAGTTCACTGTGTTCTAAGAATCAACAGGAGCCCTAGTGAAGAACTGGAGCCTTGAGGCTTTCTTCTAATACCTGCACTCTCCCCTCTGCTCTGGAAGTCCCCATGCCTAACCCACACAATACCTCCTCCAGAAGGCAGAGCTTTGTCTTCCAGTGTGACTGATTTGAAACACAAAATATCCAAGAAGAGCAGGAAAGTAGAAAAATTATACAGGTCCTGTCCCAGAGAAATGGGTCTCAGTCACCAGGATCTCTAGGGGGCTTACACAGGTTTCAGTATCAATATGGCTCCCTGTCCTATGGCTAATGCATGGACCTAAAATCACAAAAGTACTACCAGAAAGTGGGGACGAAGGGCACAGGTAAGTGTTCAGAGGAGTCTGACCTATTCATTGTTCTTTTGCTGTGAGGAGACACCATGACCAAGGCAACTCTTGCACAAAAAACACATTGAACTGGGACTAGCTTACAGTATCAGAGGTTTAGTCTATTATCATGATGGAGGTAGGGGAGAACATGGTCCACTGATACTAAAGCAGTCCTTGAGAGCTACTTCCTGATCCACAGGGAAGAGAGAGATGGAGCCTGGTGAGCTTTGGAAACCTCAAACCCACCCCCAGGTGACACATTTCCTCCAAGAAAGCCACACCTCCTAATCCTTCTAATCCTATCAAAGTGTTTCAAGCCCTGGTGACTAAGCATTCAAATATATGAGCCTAAGGGAACCATTTTTTGTTTGTTTGTTTGTTTGTTTGTTTGTTTGTTTGTTTTGAGACAGGGTTTCTCTGTATATCCCTGGCTGTCCTGGAACTCACTCTGTAGACCAGGCTGGCCTCAAACTCAAACTCAGAAACTTGCCTGCCTCTGCCTCCCAAGTGCTGGGATTAAAGGTGTGCGCCACCACCACCAGGTTAGGGGAACCATTCTTATTCAAACCACCACAGAGCCAAAACTTACCAGCAGTGCTGCCTACAGCCTGCAGAACTGGGAGCCAGGAAGGAGCTGCAGACGATCTCCTACTAGGGAATCTCAGCCTACATTAAAGGGAAGATATGCTGAAAGAAAGACAAATAAAACTTGGGCCGGGTGGTGGTGGCGCACGCCTTTAGTCCCAGCACTTGGGAGGCAGAGGCAGGCAAGTTTCTGAGTTCGAGTTTGAGGTCAGCCTGGTCTACAGACTGAGTTCCAGGACAGGACAGCCAAGGCTACACAGAGAAACCCTGTCTCAAAAAAAAAAAACAAAAACAAACAAACAAACAAAAAAGCAAATAAAACTTGGTTAGAGTGAAATATGCAGTTTGAACAAAGGAATACTTTCATAAATATCACTCTTCCTGAAGAATAAGGAGAGTGACAAAATATCAAATGTGTCTGTGTAAGACCCTGACGAGCCTTAGCTTACCAGAGACCCCCTGAATGAATCACATGGAGCCTGATTGATGCAAAGAGCATGACAATTTTTATTTCAGTGCACTGAGGCCATCCCAGACCCTCAGGAAAGGAGGCAACCCTGCACAACTTGTTCAGTGAGCTTTTATACAATTTTCAGGGCGGCAGCCATTAGACATAATGTGATTGGTAGAACGGTGTGACTTTTTAAACTGATTGGTCTTTAGGGAATGAGGTGGCAAGGACTTCCCTTGTCTGAAGGTGGGCAAAGGTCCACCCTGTGGAATGTGTCCCCACCCACAGGTTGGTTCTCACCCTGTGATCTGAGGAATGTTAATTAGCCTTTCCCTTCCAGAGAGTTCCATTACCTTCCCAAAGTCCCTGAGCTTATCTTATTAAGGCAATCCCTGGCCTCGCGGTGTTTTTCTGAGATGTCCCTGTCTACTCGGGTCTTACATCTGTGGTATAAGGTTCTCACACTTCAGTGTAAGCATTTGAGAACTTTGTAAAAAGGTGTGGTTGATACCAAGGGAATCTAGGACCCCCTCCTGGGGTTCTCAGACTCATAAATAAAACAATTTAAGAATAGATTCAAATGGAAAATCTAGAACAACTTCAACAGAGTGTAAAAAGTAAAACCCCAGGGCTGGCAAGTTGTAGATCTTGGTAGCTGACATGGGGGAGAAAGGTGGAGAATGCCAAAGAGAATAGCAAAGTGTTTAAGTTAGACATGGAGGTCAGGCCATGGAGGTCAGACCATGGAGGTCAGACCATGGAGGTCAGACCATGGAGGTCAGACCATGGAGGTCAGACCATGGAGGTCAGACCATGGAGGTCAGACATGGAGGTCAGGCCTGCGCTAGACAAGAAGGTTTGTGGCAGGGAAGGGAGCTTCAGAGAAAAAGAAAAGCCTGATGCTCCTGGAAATGCATATTTAGGCTCAGGCATGTATACAAAAGAAAGACCGGAAAAAGGTTTTTGTGCCTGCTTGAGTCAGGACTTGGAGGCAGCAGCTCAAAGAAGTGCCCTAGGGCTGGAGAGTCCTGAGCAGGAAAACCATATTATCTTGGTAAAGGGTAATTACTCCTCCTATCTCTTTAGCATAGCTCAATAGGAACCTGCCTCCCTGAATGGGAGACTCCTAGCCAGGGTATCCTGTGACCTGCACAACTGGATTAACTCTTGAGGGAGGAGACGATGGCATGTGTCCACACAGAGGTAGATCCCATTCTTTTGGTTAGGAGGAAACAGCTTCCCCCTTATGGGTGCTCAGTGCTCCTCTAATACATTTTATGTAGTTTTTGGGGTGCTGTGCAACCCTGTGAATTAGACCATATTTTCTATAAAATTTCCTAGCTAAAAGTCAAATTTACTTTACCCTAGAGATTTAGTCTTCACATGTTCTTGAAGGAGAGATGATAGATAGATGGATAGATAGATAGATAGATAGATAGATAGGAAGATAGAAAGTATTCATATACACACTTGTTATAAAATCATTACTCAAGTATGAGGATATTGAATGTATTCAATCATGAAAACATTGGCAGCAAATGCCTTTGCTTATTATTTATGGATATGAGTATGTTAGTAGAAATGACAGCCTGGAAATTCATCATAAAATAGTAGGAAATTTCTCCCAGAGGCTCATACTAAAATTAAAATACCCTTCAGATATTCCTTGCAGTGCAAAAGTCCTTCTGAGAGACTGGCTTAAATATTTAATGTTCAGCCATTTTAACCTCAGCCATAACTTATCACATTGTTAAAAATCACATATTCCTATATCTTACTCAGAGCCTCGCTCTCTGCTTCAGATTATAGCTCTGACAAGAAATGTGAGGTGCAAGGGAGGAGGCAGGAGATGCTACTAAACGGGATCAAGTGAATATACATCGCAGCAAATCCACAACATGGCAGCTTGTACATCTTTCAGTCCAATGCAGCCTGATGATATGGGAAAGATACAGCAAGTTGCCTCCTGAGAGGGTGGGTTGCAGCACAGGCTTTGTCCTTTGCAACCCTAACTGGGCAGATTTTTACCGTGTGTGTGTGTGTGTGTGTGTGTGTGTGTGTGTGTGTGTGTGTGTGTGTTCACAGGTATGGGCGTTCACAGTTGCCAGAAGTATGTTTGATGGCTTGAATTGCAGGGGTTGTGAGCTGTTTGTTATAGGTGCCTGTGACTGAGCTCGGGTCTTCTGAGTTTGACAGCCAGCACAACAGCCATGACATCCCTGTCTACTAGGGCACTACTGTCAGTTCTGATATCACAATGCAGCCAAACTTGGATCCTGAGCATTCCTTCCATGCTCCACCCAATGGTTACCTAGCAACAGCCAGGTAGGCCTGGCTTGCTATAAAAGGGACTCTGGCAGCTCCTTGCTCTCTCTGCCCCTCTTATTCTCCCTGCCCCCTTTATCCCTCTCTCCCATTCCCTTCCCCCCTCTGTCTCTACCTCATGTTCCTGACCTGCCCCCTCTCGCTTTGTCTCTCTGTCCGTCTTGCCCCCCTTCTCTCTGCCTCTACTCCCTTCACAACTCCCCCTCCCATGCCCCCAGATAGGCTCTATCCTTTACTATAGCCATTGTGTGGCTGGTACCTCAGGGGAGGGATGCCTCAGCATAGACCAGCCAAGGCACACCCTCCCATCTCATCATTCTGTGCTCTACAAAGCATATCCTTGGCTTTTTATAAAACACAACATGGACTAAAGAGGTCTTGGGAATCATCTTCTCCTTGGTATCTTCTATGAAGGCTCTGGGGAAAACTAATAGTATGAAGCTGGGGGAAGAGAAGTCTTTTACCAGAGCCTAGTAGCTTTGGCCTATTATGAATGGCTGAAGAAGACACAATAAGGCATGGGCCCTTTGGGAGAAATCAGTTAGATTTCTGTAATAAATCTCACATGGATTTCTTAAAGAGTTTATGCATGCAGGTTTGTTTGTTTGTTTTGATTTTTCGAGACAGGGTTTCTCTGTATAGCCCTGGCTGTCCTGGAGCTCATTCTGTAGACCAGGCTGGCCTCGAACTTAGAAACTTGTCTGCCTCTGCCTCCCAAGTGCTAGGATTAAAGGCGTGCACCACCACTGCCCGGCTTTTTGTAGTCATGTACCTTATGCGTCTTAGTTCATAAAATAGCTGAATATATTGCCACTTGTAAAGCTACCTAAGTGTCTTGCTTAGTACATTCCTCACACAGGAACTTAAGTGTCAAAAGAATTATTTGAGTGAAAGATAAGTGATAGATACGATAGGCTAGATTGGATGATAAATACATAATACATAGATACAAATATATAAGCTATAGGTGACAGAAAGATTGACCAAAGATAGATGATAATAGGTTGATAATAAATAGATGATAAATAGTAATAGGCAGATATAGATAAATGATAGGTCCTCTCTCCATAAATGAGAGGGATTGATATTATGGGTTAGGTAGATAGGGTATATGATAAAGAATATGTCTCCACTGCCCGACACAGAAATAAAAACTGACAATTATACATGTTTTATTTTAGTTTTTTGGATGTTAACACATAATAAAGTTCAGCGATTCTTTTAAAGACTTAGCTATCCTAATATATTCATCAGTAAACTCAATAAATCAGTATTTTCATTCCACATGGTGAGTTCCAAGTGAATAACTATTCAGAAGAGCCAAAACAAAGAAAAAGACAAAAGCCAACCACATCTTTGAAAAAGGAGAGAGAGGGAAAGAAGAAAAAGGGAGAAGACAAGTAGCCCTTGCTCTGTTTATAATCGCTCCTCCTGAATGCTAATCTCCTGTTTCAGATTCCAGCCTCCTGAGTGTTCATGGGATTAAACCTGCTTCATTTTATGCACATATTTTATATTTTATCATAATAACTTAGTAATAAATGTTTCACTTACTTCGCAAAATTTATCATACTCCTTAAGAAATAAATGCCTTCAGAAATAAATGCCACCTAGGGTTAGTCTAGGTTTCCTTTGGGCCCTGAGAAATTGTGCATCAAAATTTTGTCAAAAACAGTGATTTGCTTTGCATCTTTGTTGTGGAAAGCACCTGCAGATGGTGCCACTTTGGATGGAAGCAGATGAATGCAAAGGGAGGAATCGAAATCAGCACGTTTTCAGAGCCAATGAGGGACGCTCACTCTGAGCAGCCCCTGTGCTGGGCATGTGCACTCCTGCTCCACAAGGTCTTCAGAGCCCAAGAGGCCACTGATCTCCAAGGAAACAGGTTTAAAAGAACTCTGAGTTAGAAAACCCTGTAGCTCTAACTCTGCCTCAATCCAACTCTCATTCTGTTATCCCACCAGGTATTGAAAAGCCATAAATATGGAAAAGCATCTTAGTGATTGAAATATACATTATTCTTATTTAAATATTTTTCATGCCTTGAAGGAGATTTTTTTCAAGTGAATGATACCTTTTTAAAAAAAGAAAAAATTCAGAAGCTGTCTTTAAAACTTCTATCTCACTATAACTCTAGAATCAACAGGGATTAATGTTGGCATGATAGCTTTAAGCTGGAGACTCTGTGCCTTGTGGCTATCCATCCATAGTGGTTCAGCTTCTATGCAGCCACTTGCCCCCATGATCTAGTCTTTTTTATTTTTGTACAATTATGAGTAGCCAGAAGCCATATAAAACAATCAAATGCTACACAGATGTCTTTATTTTTTAATTTCATCTTTCTCTTAGTGTTCCTTGAACCTAACTGTTCAACTCAGGCAAGCCACTGTACTAACTCTGCCCATAGATGCTCAAGAAGAAGGAAAACCAAAGTGTGGGTCCTTCAGTCCTTCTTAGAAGGGGGAACAAAATACTCAAGGGAGCAAATATAAAGACAAAATGTGGAACAGAGACTGCCCCACCTGGAGATCCATCCCAAATACAGTCACCAAACTCAGACACTATTTTAGAAGCCAAAAATGCTTTCTGAAAGGAGCCTGATATAGCTGTCTCCTAAGAGGCTTTGCCAGAGCCTGACAAATACAGAGGCGGATGCTCGAAGCCAAGATTGGACTGAGCACAGGGTCCTCAATGGAGGAATTAAAGAAAAGACTGAAGGAGCTGAAGGGGTTTGCAACCCCATAAGAAGAACAACAATATCAACCAACCAGAGCTCCCAGGGTCTAAACCACCAACCAAGGAGTACACACGGAGGAACTCATGGCTCCAGCTGCTTATGAAGCAGAGGATGGCCTTGTCGGGCATTAACAGAAGAGGCCCTTGGTCCGGTGAAGGCTCGATGCCCCAGTGTAGAGGAATGCGAGGGCAGGGAGGCAGGAGTGGATGGATGGGTGGTCAGGGTACACCCTCATAGAAGCAGGAGGGGGGATGGGATTGGGGTTTCTGGAGGGAAATTGGGAAAAGGGATAGCATTTGAAATGTAAATAAATAAAATATCCAATAAAAAAAATTTTAAAAAATATAAAAGAATACACTTGGGGAATCACTTGAATCAAAAGTATCCCCTCATCAGTTCCCATATGATGGGGTATACCTCATTCGCTCCTGCATGGGTATTAGAACATTTGTTTTGAAAAAGGCATGAGGAATACAGCCTTGCTGGAGGAAGCACATCACTGGAGCAAGCCGTGGAAGGGTATGACGAGGCCTTCTTCCAATTCTTTGTGGGTTTTGTTGCAGAGTTGATCTCTTCAGCAGCGTCTTCCTGCAGCCCACTGCCATGCCTCCCCATCATGATGGACTCCAACAGTCCCTTCAGAACTGTAAGTCAAAGTAAACTTCTTATAAAAGCTGATTGAGCTCATAGTCTTTTATCACATAGCAGAAAAGTAGCTAGTAGAATCTTGAACAGTGGTGTGTGTCCTGTGCAAGTAGTGATTAATGCATTGGGAGAGGAAAGGGTATGAGTAAAGTATATTGTATAAAATCCTCAAAGAATAAGTAAAAACATTTAACATGTACTCATTTTTTGAACACATGATTATGGTTTTCATAAAACCTGACAAAACATTTATAAAGCATGTGGATATTATTGTACATAGCTTCTATAAACACATATGTATATTTAAGCCTATATGTCCTATAAGTAATTACCCAAATCAAAAGCAAAAACATTCAAGAATTTCCATTCAGCCAAAATAATTAAGTTGTAAATATCTATGGGAAAATTACCAAGAATAGATACTTCAGATATTACACATTAAAAAGTACTAACTTCAAAACAAGGCAAAAACGGATTTAATTTTTAAATTTCTCAAGAGGATTTCTTGCTTCTGGGGATTTTGGTTCAATCATCTTGATTCTTTCATCCCTGTCAGACCAAGACCTTGACCTAAATTCAGACTGTGTATGCAAACAGCCAGAAGGCCTCTGCATGGGGATGGCCAGCAGTGGCCTGCTCAGCTCAGGTAGCTACCCTCTAGACACCCAGAGGCAGCAGGGCCGACCTAAAATACACACGCCTTTTGTATACAGTAATGGTATACAACAGACAATTAAGTTGTTATACAATGGCATAAAAGCATAAAGGGACCTCTGAAATAATCAAGGGTATCCAGATGTAAGATCTTTCCTGCCCTCCTTCCATAAACATGGACAGACAGACCCTAGAGACTGAAAAATATAGAACAACAAATGATTCTAATAGAGAATGGTGGCCCAGGGGCCTTTGCTCTGTCACACTGATCTAGCAGGTCATGCAGATAGCACTCCTCTACCACTTGGCAGGAGAGAGCTGGCCTCAATGGGCAGGAGGGCCAGAGAGACCAAGAACAGAGAGGCCTGGCCACACATTTCTGTGGTCTCTGTCCCCTGTTCCCATAAGCGAAAGAATGCTGCTCGCCAAAAGTGGAAAGAATGCCAAGGCAGGCCAGGGACTGAGGCTGCCCACCTGTGGTGCGAAACTCTGACTGCAGAGATCAAAGACTGACAATCAGCTCAGTTCTGCCAGAACTCACACTTAAAGTTCCTGCTGTAAACAGACTGCCAGTTTCCCTTCATCCGGTCTCATGTTTATGTTAAAATTCTGATTGTTGTGGTTTTGTTTTTGCCTTTTACTATATAAACACTCTGCACCCTAAGTAAAGTACACCTTGATACTTCTACTTGGTGTGGTTTCTCTTAGCTCCCCCACTCGCTTATATTCACAGGTCCAGTTCATCTCCCGTCCAGGACAATCCACTATCGTGTAGGGTCCGCTGGCAGAACACTACATATGGCGTCAAACATGCGCCTTGGACACGAGAGAAATTAACAGAGGGACCACACCGTCAGGTTACAGAGCTCTGTATAAAGATAAAGGAAGAAAGGAAACGGACGTAGCCATTTCCACACGGTAAGGGATCTGACTAGCGCTGGTCTGGATTCAGTGTGAGAAAGCTACAGGAGATTCTAGGTAGGAGGAAGTGCTGACCCGGTACTCAGGTCCATGTAGGGATTTATCGATGGTGAGGAATTATAGGTTCAGATATCTCAAGGGAAGTGACCCGGAATGTGAACAAGCTACTCAGAGCAAAGGGGATAGAGGGCAAAAAGACATGCATTAATAGAGCTAGCTAATAGGCAAGAGTCCAAACGGGACATTAGAACATACAGAGGCCATAAGCCTTATAATGATGATAAAGGTTTGACACATTTTCCATAGTGGCCACTGTCTTTCCTGTGCCCCATGCAGATAAAATCAAGTGGATTAATAATACTCCTGTGTGGGTTGATCAGTGGTCTTTGTCTCAAGAGAAAATAGAAGCAGCTTCATTGCTACTGCAGGAGCAATTGGAAGCAGGGCACCTGAGGGAATCAAATTCCCCATGGAACACGCCTATATTTGTGATTAAGAAAAAATCAGGTAAATGGAGACTGTTGCAAGATTTAAGAAAGGTTAATGAAACTATGGTTATAATGGGAGTATTACAGACTGGAATGCCATCTCCCGTGGCAATTCCAAAAGGATTTTACAAAATAGTTATGGATCTAAAAGATTGCTTTTTTACAATTCCTTTGCACCCTGAAGATTGTGAGAGATTTGCTTTCAGTCCATCTGTAAATTTTAAGGAACCTATGAAAAGATATGAATGGACTGTTCTTCCTCAGGGGATGGCAAACACTCCTATGTTATGTCAGAAATTTGTGGCACAAGTAATAAAACCTATAAGGAAGAAATGGCCACTGATTTACATTGCCCATTACACAGATGATGTCTTGATTGTTGGGAAAATTCCCCAAGATGTATTTTCATGTTATAAAGATTTACAAATTGCTTTTAATGAGAGGGGGTTACAAATTGTCCCAGAAAAGGTGCAGACTTAAGATCCATATAATTATTTAGGTTTTACATTTACGGACCGAGCTGTTATTCCTCAAAAAATAGTTATACATAGAGACAAATTAAAATTTTAAATGATTTTCAAAAATTATTAGGTGATATTAACTGGCTTCGTCCCTATCTAAAACTTACCACAGGAGACTTGAAGCCCTTATTTGATATTCTTAGAGGTAATTCTGATCCGAATTC
The DNA here is from genome assembly GCF_008632895.1 of Mastomys coucha. Taxonomy (NCBI): domain Eukaryota; kingdom Metazoa; phylum Chordata; class Mammalia; order Rodentia; family Muridae; genus Mastomys; species Mastomys coucha. The sequence goes on along the minus strand of NW_022196905.1, from coordinate 158,736,592 downwards.
TCCTAGATCCTTAACTAAAGAAGGAATATCTGCTTTACAGCAGGTAGAAAAGGCTATTAAGAATCAATTTATTACTTACATAGATTATTCTTTACCTTTTCATTTATTGGTTTTCAATACTAGTCATGCCCCTATGGCATTGTTGTGGCAAAATTCATCTATTATGTGGATCCATTCTAGGGTGTCTCCTAAACATAATATCTTGCCATATTATGAAGCTGTTGCACAACTTATCATGCTTGGTAGAAAACAAACACTAACTTATTTTGGCAAGGAGCCAGATGTTATCATTCAACCTTTTACTTTGGAGCAAGACTCCTGGCTTAAGCAACATAGCACAGATTGGCTGCTTGCTCAAACTGGATTTCAGGGAACTATAGATAATCATTAATCTATATAATTTGTCCCCAGGACAAATTAATAAAGCTTTTAAATGTGCATGAAGTAATTTTTCCAAAGATAACGGCTTGGAAGCCACTAGACAATGCCCTTGTGGTATTTACTGATGGCACGTCTAAAGAAAGAGCTGGATATCGCATTAATAACCGACAGGTGATTATAAAAACTCCTGGTCTCTCCGCTCAATTGGCTGAATTAACTGTGTTTTTAAAGGTCTTTGAAACTGTGCCTGATGCATTTAACTTATACACGGAAAGCTTCTACATCTTCAATTCTTTACCTTTGCTTGAAACTGTGGGCAATTTTAAGCTGGACATGCCAGCAGGAATTCTATTTGCTCAGTTACAAAATATCATTCTTGCACGTAAAAATCAATTTTATATTGGTCATATTCGGGCTCATTCTGGCCTGCCAGGACCATTAGCCACAGACAATGACCTCATTGACAGAGCTCTTATAGGAGAGATTTTAGTTTCAGATCCTGTAGCCTTAGCTAAACAGAATCATGATAATTTCCATCTATCCAGCCAAACTCTGAGGCTCAAACATAAATTTCCAGAGAACAAGCAAGAATGATTGTCAGACAGTGCCCTAAGTGTGTCATTTTATCCCCAGTCCCACATTTGGGGGTAAACCCAAGAGGACTTATACCTAATAGTATCTGGCAAATGGATATAATACATTATGCAGAATTTGGAAAGCTTAAATATATACATGTCTACATTGATACTTGTTCAGAATTTATTTTTGCTTCCCTGCAATCAGGAGAAGCCTCTAAAAATATTATTGACCATTGTTTACAAGCATTCAGTGTTATGGGTATGCCCAAAACAGTTAAGATGGACAATGGGCCTTCTTACACTGGTAAAAATTTTACTTCTTTTTGCAAAGATTTTGGCATTTTTCATAAGACCGGCATCCTATATAACCTTATGGGACAAGGTATTGTTGAATGTGCTCATCGCATGATTAAAACTTGGCTTCTCAAGATCAAGGGAGGGAACCTCTTACCCCAGAGGTCTCCAAAGGTACATCTTGCCTTTGTTCTTTTCATTTTGAACTTTCTGCAGACCGATGTTAAAGGTCGATGTGTGGCGGACCGACATTGGCATCCTGAATCTATTAATTCTTATGCCATGGTAAGTTGGAGAGATCCTCTCACCAATGCATGGCATGGACCAGACTCCGTGTTGGTTTGGGGCCGAGGTTCAGTCTGCATTTTTTTCCCAAAAAGAGGAGACACGATGGCTCCCAGAGAGATTGGTACATCAGATTGATTCAGAGCAGCTGCTGTCTTAGCAGGTAAGCTCAGATTGCTGTGGAAAGTTCCCTTTTTTCCTTTTTTCTTTCGTTTTCTTTTGTTCTAGCTGACAGCTTTTTCCTGCCAGTTTTGAACGTGTTTTTCCTGTTTATTCCAAACTGTTTACTCCCGAAAACAAACTGTGGCTCACCCGAAGTGTGAGAGTGTTGGCTATCGTTACAATGTTTACATTTTGAGAGCAAGCGACATCCCGAAGTCGCTGGCAGGCCACTGAGATCCCAGCATTTCCAAGGTTAATTTGACTACCGGAGTCATCAAAGGACTAATTTGCATGGTATTGAGACCTGTTCCCTAGGCAACTGACTCCAGAGCCCAAGCAGAGGGAAGACTTGCAACTCAGCAGCGGTCCATTCCCAGCTCCACCTCGGCTTCAGCCAGCATCAATGTGAGCAGCCCAGCCAGGATTTCGTTAGCTGCTTTCAGAAAATTATAGCAGCTCCCAGACTCTGCAGATGTTAAAAGGCATATCTTGACATTTTGTATGGATGGATGGTGCAAAAAGATGGTCTCTCTGGTGGTGAAGTCTAACCAGGCATAGGCACATGCCCAGTGGCTGTCTGTGATAAAGACATGTCATAAACCCAATTCTTGCTGTGCAGAATAAGCCTGGGATGACGGAGCCAGAGAGAGAAGCTCAGATCACCGTGATGATTCCCATACAAATGTGTAGAGCTTACAACATTTATTCTGCATTTGTTTTTAAATGAAAGAGGGTGAAATGTGGTCTCCCTCCCCTGTTCCCATAAGTGAAAGAATGCCAATGCGTGGCAGGCCTGGGACTGAGGCTGCCCACCTGTGGTGCGAAACTCTGACTGCAGAGATCAAAGACTGACAATCAGCTCAGTTCTGCCAGAACTCACACTTAAAGTTCCTGCTGTAAACAGACTGCCAGTTTCCCTTCGTCCGGTCTCATGTTTATGTTAAAAGTCTGATTGTTGTGGTTTTGTTTTTGCCTTTTACTATATAAACACTCTGCACCCTAAGTAAAGTATACCTTGATACATCTACTTGGTGTGGTTTCTCTTAGCTCCCCCACTCACTTATATTCACAGGTCCAGTTCATCTCCCGTCCAGGACAATCCACTATCATGTAGGGTCCACTGGCTGAATACTACACTTTTCCCCTGTCACCCACAAGAAAAGTCACCTCTCCCAAGAGAAGAGGAGGCATGGTACAGAGTAGGGTGTCTGGTAGAGTCGCATCGCTAAGACAGGAAGCAAGGACTTCAGCTTCCCGGGGCATGCCCAAAGAGACTAAGGGCTTCCTCCTCCACTAAGCAAGGACAGTAACATGAGTTGCCAAACCCTCAGCACGATCCCCCAGAGGACAGGGATTCAGAGGTATTCATTTGTACCTCAAATGCTGCTCAATATGTGCACATGATCAGTATGATGAACTATATTCTTTGAACCTAAATCCTACCCCATGAGGGCTGAAATCCAACTGTAAGAACCAAGCACATAAAATAAATCATTTGAATATTTACCAGGCATGAGGATGATCACAGACTCTGGTGTTGAGGGTCATAGCTTATTATGGGATCTATCTCATTCACTTCTACGTGGGTATGCAGCAGGTAAAGTACCCATTTGCAGTACAGGGAGATAAGCCCCAGGAAGCTGTGAGAACTAATGCTAATTACTGTCAATATTGACAATTTATTAGGACACCTGCCCAGATCTGCAGTGGTTCCTGGTTGTAGTGAAATACGTTCATGAAAAGCCAAACATGAACTTGCCCAGCCTGGGACCAGATAAAAACAATGAGGACACATCTCATTTACTTTGGAGGTAATAAATATTACTTTTTTTTAATTAGCTAATATGTTTTCACAGATGTGCTGTCAAAAAAAAAATTAGTTAAAACTTCCCAATTACTACTGTTATTCCACTGCACCACAAAGTCAGCCCGGCCAGCTGCTTTTCTCATTACTGGACTCCTGTCTGCACGGTGGCACTACCCAACTCAAGTAGAGACATTGCTGATGAGTTTTAATAAGTTCATCCTGTGCTCCAGGTAGCTCTCTGCATACTGCTTTGTGTACTGAGACAGCCATTAACTGCACCAGTTGTCACAGCAATCCCTCACCACCACCTGTGCCCTGTTTTGAAGAACTTCTACTTAGAAGGTAAACTATGAGAGGCTCATTTCAAAGCTTGAGTCAGACACCTGAATTCATTACAATAAAGGGCCAGCAGTATAATGTTGTTTTGGACATTCAGCCATCCTTTGAACTTGCTAGAGGACAAGAGGGGTGTGACCCTAAGGTGCAAGGTCTCAGGGATATTTCAAAGACCCCTTGTTTCTAGCCACCCCTAAACTTCCCTGACATACTCAGACCCTGATTTCCAAATAATCTACCTTCTTTCACATGTAATTACCACCACGTACCCCACCATGCACACCAAATTCTAATAGCAGGTAGTGAAGGCGTTAAACATGAAGGATCCAAGGAAAGTGGCAGGCACATCTCAGCAACTGTGTTTTTCTGACTGTTAAATGGCTTATTAGTGGTTAAGCACCCTTAAAGATACAGTTGGGCTGTTACTGATATAATGGGAATCAAGGGCACCAGGACATTTTCCCACACATGTGCAACAAGGAAGGGCCTGCATTATCAAAACATGTAATTTTTTTAACTAACATCATTATAAGGCCCCATTCATTATTAATGGATACCACCAATCTTTTGTGTTTCTCTAGAAATCAATAAGAAATACTCGAAAGGGGAGATCAGCTTTATCATGATTTGGGAGAATACCTAGTTGCATGCAAATGCCACCCAATACATAAAAATTCACAAAGGTTCTTTAACATATACTGGGTGGTTCCCTGCCTTTGTGGCAAGTCTACTCTGATTTGATCTTTTTTAAAGTATATTTTAAATTTAATTATGTATGTCTGTGTATGGATATGTGCATATGTAGGTACCTGGAAGGGCCAGGAGATTGACTTAAATTCCTTAGACCTGTAGATATGGGAAATTGTAAGTCATCTAACATAAGTGCTTAGAACCAAACTCAGGTCCTCTAAAAGAGCATTGTGTGCTTTTAAATAACTGAGCATTACTTAAATGGATTTTGTGTGTGTGTGTAATGTTTTTTGTTCAAAACTCTCAGCTCATCTTTCTGTCTTCACTTACAGAATGTGCAGGGAATGAAGATTTTATGGAAGGGACATTGGTAATGATGTCATGAGCACACTAAAAAGGTGATGGAATTTTGGAAAAAAAAATCCTGTTTTCTCGGTTAAGGTTATGATGAGTGGCCTTCTTGCTTCCATCCAATGAAGTTCTGGGAAGCTAGGCTATAGGTCGGGCACCCCTGAGACCAGGGGATGCTCTTCAAGTGAGTCACTATGCTGGGAGCTTCTGCTGCTGGGAAAGTATTGAAAGATCCCGTAGGGAGTTCCCGCTCAAGTCCTGGGAGACATGCACCCAAAGAACACAAGAGGCCATCTTGATGTAAAAAACATGAGGCATTTTTATTTTGGAGCTCTGGTTTGACCCCCAATCTCACACGGGAGACCAGGAATCGACCATGAGGCCCAGGGATTAGGGGTTTTTATAGGAAAAACGTCTGGGGAAACAAAGGAATTGGTGTGGCTATACATGATTGGCTATTTTAAATGTAGTTAGAGTTGAAAATTCCTAAAAGGGGAGTGCTAAGAGGACCAGGTGACCCATTAGTCAGTGTCTCCCCCGGCACGTCCTTGCAGGCCTGGGCCGTGGATATGTCCTTGCATTTTTACCCTATCTCTATGGTTTATGTCTTCCTGACCTGTCAGTCCCTGGCTGCTTGCCTCTGCTTTGATTTAACTCTTTCAATCCCAGGCTTACATGGGCAAGCTCGTGCTGGACTTTTATTTTCCTTTTCAGAATCAACTATGAGTTGATTCCCTTGAACTCTCTTTCTCCTGATGTTGAGCCCTAGCAGGTAAGAACAAGGAGCCCAAGAGAGAGAAACAGAAAATAATGGCAGACTGAGAGGAGAGATCCACGTTCACACAGTTCAAGACAGAAGGGACCAGAAGAAGCTCTCCCGAGCCTCCTAAATGCAGTACTGATTACATCAACCCATACGTATCACATACTAACATCCAGAGGCTGACAGCTCTGGACCATGTGGCCATTTTCTCAAAGTAGTTTCCTTTTAAGACAGATACATTAATAGCCATTCTTAAGTAGATCCTACTGAAATTTTAAAACTTGCATCAGGATAGAGCAATCAAATATATGCTTTAATATGCAGATATATTTTATAATATTGTCAGTATCTAAACAAGCACATGCATTTATACTTTTATTTGTAGACATAGTTACATATGTATATTTTCAGTATGCTTTTAAGATTATGAGATATGTAAAAAATACCAATTTATTCCATTGAAATGTGTAGGAAAAATTAAAGGGGAATACTGAGAAGGCTGAGTTGATTGTTTTAGAAAAGCTAAAAGCAGTAAAAATTTCCTCAATAAGGTTTTGAAAAAATGTATGTATGCCTTTTACCTTTTACTATGCTTTTGGGAAATAATTCTAACTGCATGGGTAGATTGTAGGTAACTCAGGGCTGATTCCAATAAAGACTGGATGAAGCAAATGAGATATTCAAGGATTGCCCTGCAAGGGAGTGATATCCAGCCCACTCATTGACTGTAGAACATACAGGGGTACTTTGTAAGAGACAAATATGAGTCCCAACTGTGATGTTAACATTTACCATTGCAGAAGAGACAGGATGGATTCCAGAAATGCCTGCAAAGCTTTCCTGACAGCAAAATGCAACCCCGTCTCCCCCATTCCTTCCCCTTGTTTTATGATTCTCCCTAAATGTTTCTGAGTGTTTATAAAGCTCCCTGCGCTCTGGTGTCCTGTCTGGCCCTGGACCATGGTGATGTGGCATTATATCATTTTGGATTGTTGCAGTGCAGAGCTTACCTCTATGTCTCCCTCTTGAGCACACAGCCCTGTCACCAGAAGTTTGGGTCCAGTCCACCTTTACTGTTGGATTCTTTATCTCCTTGTCTTTATCTAGCTAGTCCCCCTTGTTGAGCTAACATTAACCACAGTCTGTACCCACGGTCTGTTTCCATAATAAAAGCTCCCCTGATCATCCCAGGGGAGGAGATGAAACAAGGGCTAAGAGCAGGAACCTTTCTCTGAAAGTCAGTGTAGTGCTATGACTCCAGCTTTAGCTGTGAATTCCAAGGCTCTGATCCCTCTGAAGACAGCAGCTGGCACCCACCAGCCTCCAGCTCTGATCCACATCCACATTCCTAGACTGAAGATAGCAGCTTAATTTGTGGGTTCTTGGTGACCAAAAACTTATGCTGTTGGATTCTGGCCCTGTGACATGTAACTTCAGTCACAAGTTTCTTCAGTTGGACAGGACCTTTCCCATACTGAATCTATTCAGGTGATGAGCAGCTTGGCCCACATCCACTCCCTCCTTTCTCATGACAGGCACAGAAACAGCAAACTATCTCTATAGTGAGCACTTGGTTATATTCTCATATGTCTATAGGCTGTAGCTGCCAGCAGCTACGCAAACCGGGTTCCTGAAAGAGAGGCAGGGGCCTGGGGAATATAGAGGAATCAGACTGCGAGAGAAATAACCAGACCAAGTCAAAAGGTTCTGATCAAGGTCCAATGTGTATTTCAGAGTCTGAGAATATATAGGCAGAGAAACCATCCCCCAGTAAGCCAGGATCTTGTGGCCTAATTAGCATCTTGTTGTTCTGTCCAGAAGACAGGTGAAGCAGCTCCGCAGGGTGTGGCTCCTAGCAGGAAGTTGCAGACTTGGCTGAACAATAGACCTCACCTAAGGGGGAAGACTCCACCCTAGGTGGGCTAGCTGCTTGTGGTGAGGACAAGGTCTGGTTCAACCCGCTTGAGGCTGGGGGAAGTTACAATAGGCAATAGAAGAAAAGACATTAAAGGAACAAAAGACAGAGACTCTCCCCTCCTCTTCTGAACGCAGTGTGTAGAGATAAAGCTGGAGAGAAAGGTGAGGAAATGTGTGCTCACCTGCGTATTTACATACCTGTCTTGAGGTATATGTCTGTATTCTAACTCCTTCTCCTCCTCTATCTCCATACATCTCTGTATCCACCCTTGCATCACTGGCCCTATCTTCCCAGAGACCTGATTAGATTCAGGTCCCACAGTCCCTCCTCTCCGGTGTCTGTGTTGGGTTTCTCAGACTTCACCAGACCAACCTCACTAGAGAGAAACATTTCCAGAATAATGGTGGACTCCTCAGGCTCCCTCCCATCTTTAGCTCTTTTAGTTTGTTCCTGCCCTGAAAGGATACTAAAATATTTATAACCTCTCGGCTTTCAAGTTTCTAGTGAAGTTCGGGACACGCCTTCCTCCTGACACTCTCAAGTACAATTTCCCTTGTTTAACCCAGTGCTCAAGTTTAGAGCTGGACCTAGTATTTAAATAGACTCAGTATTTAAACAGACTCAAAGATCAAGCTACTAGGTCTGAGAATGTGACTTGATTGACAGAGTGCTTGGCTAGCATGTAGCGGCTCTGTAACCATGAATGGCAGTGCACACTTGCAATCCCAACACAGAAGATCTGTCACAAAAGATTAGTCAAAGGTGATTGGCCTGTGTCTCACACAGCCAGCTGGGGTGACAATTCCCAAAATAATGGACAGAAGAGATTTATACACCTTCACCAGTGGTTGCTATCTCAGAAGCCTGAAGGGCTGTGTATCTTCTAAGTTAATCCAGCCCATGTTGGTCCTGAGAGTGAGGATGAACCTAGGCATGCACGTTACCAATGGGTTCTCTTCACCAGGACATATGATCAATCCTGTTCAATGCTTTGGAAGTAATCACTCTTTTATTATTCAGAGAGACATTTCCTTTGTCCATAATTATTCAATTATTTGTATATATTTTCCTAACTTCACCAAAATGTAGTCTTGCTCCTCTCAAACAAAAACCCCTGCATGTTTTTATATGTATAATTCATTTTTTAAAAATGTCAAGATTTTATTCCCATAACAGAGTTAATCCATTCTCACTTAAAATATGCATTACAGTCCTGGGTCTCAGAAGACACTGTGGAATGCTCCCACATTGGAATATATATAGCATATTCATCGGATCTAGCCTATATTAACTGGAAAAGAAAAAAAATCAGGGATTTCAAAACCATTTTGGTATTTTTCCTTTGAATTATGAAAAATTTTATCAGGAAAAAAGTATCTTATTACGTGACTTTGAACATAATTTAGGTCAGAGAAGTGGGAAAAGAAGTTAATACATAAGGTTGCTTTCTAAATCCAAGCACAATCTAATTTAATCCTCTCCTTGGCGCTCTCAGTCTCTGAAGAACCATTAACCTCACTTTGCTGATGAAGGGACAGACTGAGAGAAGGCATCCAGCAGGGCCATGTCTGGATGCCAACAGCACTGCCATTACAGCCAGCAGCCTTCCCTAGTCCACGCCCCACCCTACTTCTCAGACATAAGAAACAAGAAAGAAAAGAAAGAAAGCAAGCAAAGCTACGTATGAGCACCGTCTCTTGCCTACCATTCTACAGAGGGTTGGTTACTCGTCACAGTTTAACAACTTCATAAGGAACATGATAAAGAGGACTTACTGGATGTCACAGGAAGTCTGATGCTAGAAGTCAGAGACCCAAAGACTTCCTAGGCTAACTCTGCACTCTGACATAGTGATATCACCTACAATAGATGTGTAGATGGTGTTTAAAAAAGAGTACTAATGTCCCAAGATTAGAAATGATAACACAGGGCTGGTGAGATGGCTCAGTGGGGAAGAGCACCGACTGCTCTTCAGAAGGTCATGAGTTCAAATCCCAGCAACCACATGGTGGCTCACAACCACCCGTAATGAGATCTGACGCCCTCTTCTGGTGCGTCTGAAGACAGCTACAGTGTACTTACATATAATAAATAAATAAATCTTTAAAAAAAGAAAAAAGAAAAAAGAAAAAAAAAAGAAATGATAACACAGGTATAGAAGATAGAAGTTGGCAAGATAATATGCTACAGAGGTAATGACGCCACTTTAGTTGTATCAATATTGATGGATCTTGGCACACTCTCTCAACCAGTCCTCCTGTATCCATCTGTAGACTCCTGTCTACATCAGACAGGAAAGTCTGAGATTCACACAGGAGCCACCTTCCTTCCTTCCCACCTCCACTCCAATAAAAACAGTCTCCTTTTCCTTTATTTTTGGACCATGTGCATATTTCTCATTTTGATGACCACTTTACTAATGTGCTAACATGTAAATGGCAATAATTTGCCAAGATAGATGGAAAAGAGATATACATACTAAACCTTAGTCCTTGACCACTGTGTTCTCTAGAGTAGAAGGTTCAGCAAATAATTGGTCTGTCATTTTGGACCTGGAAAAAATGTTTGCCAACTCTACTGCCCCTGGATACAAGCCCTTAGTCCCAGAACCAAGGCATCCTTCCCACAATCTAGAGCACTCCAGTCAGAGCAGCCACACATCTGAGCCACTCAACAAGTACCGTGTAGTGAGGGACCATGAATAGTGTCCTCCCCATTGAAGTACGACACCAACACCAGGTGGAAACAAGAGAACATGGTAAAGGATGTTTGACAGCACAGATAGGAAACCCAGACACTTAAGTCTCTCATATTAAGTCCATAAGGGAGCTAATGGCCCATTTGCATTTCACAGTAAAAAACAGTGACCATGAATGTAACTGCAAAATATTCTTAAGAAACCAAGGTATAAGACCATTAGCACAGCCTATGTCACAGTCAAGTTTCATATGTCTCATATCTAAAATTTAAATCAAGTCCTATTTACAATGATTGTTTCTTAACCAGAATAATGTGAATACTAGGCTAAGCTACTCCATCTTTCAGTCAGTGTGTGTGTGTGTTACACAGTATACATTTATAAAATTAGATGACAGATACAGATAGATGATGGAGAGATAGATAGATAGATAGATAGATAGATAGATAGATAGATAGATAGATAGATACTGATATATAGATGAGTGGATAGATAACTGATTGACTGGCTTGAGAAAGGGTTTTCCTCTGTAACCCAGGCTGACCTAAAAGTCACTATAAAGTCCAGTCCTGTCTTGAACTCCTGGAAAGCCTCCTGTTTCAGTCCCAAGTTGATTACAGTCATTTGCCACCATAATAACTATTGTGTTTCAAAAGCTATTTCATGAAAATAATAATCTGACAAATCAAAACTGAGTTAAATTGCCACATTCAGTTATTGAAGATGATTGTTTAATACGCAGATGTTTTGGCAGTTAAAAGCCTTGTGGTCTAGTCGCAGAGTGTAGCTACACATAGCTCACCAGCGCTCAAACTCTCTCCTTCATCAAGCCTGGCTTCATTGCTCCACTCTAGATGCAGTAAGCATCTGGTCATAGGGTCAGTTTCACTGGCATCAACTCGGGTCTTGACTATTGCGTCTCTGTGAATGGAAGAGTTCATAGAGTTGGAAAAATCATATATGCCTATACCTAGCCAAATAGTCACACTGCATAAGTTTCAAGAAAAAAAATCAATGACACAATTCTTCATGGTATTTTCAGGAGAAGCATGCCCTGAAAATATGTGTGGATCAAGAATCTCAGACCCAGAAAGATAAATACTACATGTTCTCTCTCATCTGAGGCCTCTACCTCCAGATCTTCAGGGATGAGTATATGACCTGAGGTAGCCATGGAAACTGGGAAAGTAAAAAGACACCATATAGGGTGGCTGGAGAGTGAGATAGTAAGACAAGGGTAAATGAGGTGAGGGAATGAAAAACTAGAAGGAGGCTTTGACTGGGGAGGAAAGAGGGAGAGCAGCACAGAGGAGAGGTATAGACAGGAGAAAAAATAAAACTATAAATATAAATAACTTTATATTTGATAAAGCATCAAGGAATAATAACATTTCATACTTACCAAAATTTATATATAATGCACATAACTGTATGTGTATACACATGCATGTACAGGTTAAACAAAGTTATGCCACTTGGGCTGACAATCCTCCCCACAAGAACACAAACTAACAAATACCCCAGTACCAGACATAAGAAACCTCCCTTCCAGTTATTGGTCAAGGTAGTCCCAGTCTCCCAAAACAATATAAGCTATTTTTTTCTGCCCTTGGTTAGCTCTTAGAGGTTGACAGTAAGCTCCTCTTGTTGAAGACATCACATATTTCAGAAACAGAACTCAGAAGACCCCTGTTCCATCTAACCTTGAAGCCTTTTCTGCAGTCTTGTGCTCATGGTACCAGAAAGGTCTATGCAAGTTGTCAAGGGAGGAAAGCAATCCATAGTCCTCCCAAGCATAATGCTGAAGAAACACAATAATCACAAGTATGTCAAGATATCTCCAAAGGAAACAGGAGTGCCACTCATGTCTTCATGGGAACTAACTGCTATCTACCATCCAACTACCAAGGGCTAGTAACATCACCAATCTTCCTACTACTGCCAGTGTATTGTATCCTAGCTGCATTCTAAAATGGACTCTTATACCCACAGACATGCTTAGCTCTCATCTCACATTAAATAAGCTTCTTTTTGCAGCAGAGATAATTACAACTGATCAAGGGGTATGTTGTCCAGAGAATAAATCCACACTACAACTGTCTTACTTAGGGTTCACTGCTGTGAACGGACACCATGACCAAGGCAAGTCTTAAAATGACAACATTTAATTGGGGCTGGCTTACAGGTTCAGAGGTTCAGTCCATTATCATCAAAGTGGCAGTGTGGCAGTGTCCAGGCAAGCATGGTACAGGAGGAGCTGAGAGTTCTGCATCTTCATCTGAAGGCTGCTAGCAGAATACTGGCTTCCAGGCCACACCCACAATGACACACCTACTCCAACAAGGCCACACTTCCTAATAGTGCCACTCCCTGGACCACACATATACAGACCATCACAACAAGATCTTGTACCCAAGGTTCAGATAATCACAGGGGAGGACATAGAAAAGTTGTAAAGGCCAGAGAGGACTGGAAAGTCCTGTGAGATAATGTCTCCTACATCAACAATATGGCTACCTAACAAGATCTTAACAAGGACAAGACAGATATGCTAAGGTAGAAAGAGGGAATCTTACAGAGGATCCATCTCAGGACAAGCAACTGTAGACAGGGAGTGACTTCTGAGAGTGTGTGAACTACTTTTCTCCCAGGAATGAGCACTCTAATGGCTTATCCAATAGAAAATGGTCAGCGCTGAAATCATATATTCATGCCACACTGAACAGACTTAATAGGTTGTATTTATATATTTAAACATACATATGTAACTATGATAACCAAAGAAAAAGACATCACCAATGTGAGAAGGGATAGGGAGGGTATGGGAGAGATTAAAGGGGAAGGGACATGAGAGTGGATAGAGAGAAGAAAGGGTAGAGGACATGATATAATTATATTTTAATTCATTTTTGTTTAATTGTACTGCTTTTATTTACTTCCCAGAGTTCACATAGAGCCCCCACCCCCCTTACTGACAGCTCTTATAGTTTAGTGGTATAGAAATTACTAGTGACACCAAATATAGTGAATATGAAATGTTGCCAGTGAAGGTCAAAGACTCTCCTTGGAGAAGACACTGTGCCTAGGCCCAGGCTAGGGCCAATGTATCCACTATTGCCTTTAATTTGTGACATACATCTTCTTACTAGGAAACATGTAAAGTAATGCTGGCACATAGTGTGGCCAAGCTGCCATCAGCTTAGAAGCACCTCCTCCCTGCATTACCCCTTAAGCTCTGGGGCCTCTCCTTGACAATGTCACAGTAATTATAGCTTCATTTTCAAATGTTCACCGAGTGACATTTTAAAAAATTACTTCAGATGGCATCTGAAACCCCCTCTCCTGTTTATTGCCTGACGAGAATAGATTTATTTGTCTCCCTAGCCACAGAGCCGAGCTGTGTCTCGGACTGATGCAATTACCAGATGGTATAATGGGCAGAATTCTCTTTTGGATTTCTTTCATCTTAAAATGAAGTCTTATTTCATAACAGTGGTGAAAATCAAGACTCCTTCTTAAATGATGAAGACAAATTAATGATAATTTCAATGGTTCGTTTTTATTTCGTAAAAAAAATTGAGTAAATGGAATTGAACAGACCTCTATTCTAAGTTATTATTTTAAATATTAATTGAGATATGAATTGGATTTTTATCTATTTAATTAATAAGATAACATGGATGACACTTTGAAAGCAGATCGGGCACAGAGGAAGGACCTGAATATTGTATATAGATCATGTGTTTGGGAAACATGTAAGTTTTATATCTGACCTACATTTTACGAGAGATGGTATCATTTTTATTCAACATAAAACAAATATAATTCTAGATATGAAAGAGTATTTCTGCGTTTTAACTCTTCAGTTTTATCATTTTTGTAAGAAAAAAATAACCTGTTTTTCTTGCTCATCGTAATTCTGTAAAACCCCACAATGATCTGTTGTGTATGCTGACTCAGCTGTCTGAGGACACACATAGAGAAAGGACTCTGGTGTGAGACATACAGTTCTTTATTTCCAGGCCAAGCAAAGGGGCCTGGCACTTCTCGCTCTCCTCGACCACTGCCATTCACATCCAGCCCGAATTTAGAACTGCATTTTGAAAGAATTCTGTTCAATACATTCTCCTGTTTCTTATCTCGGAATATACTCTTGCAGTTGGCTAATTGTGTCATTAGCTGGTGTGAACATGTCAACATAGTAACCCGTGATCAAAGCAGACACGTGAACAGGTGTGGCGAGCTGAGACCATTTGTTTCTGCCCATGGGTTTGAACTAATTTGCATACATGGGCTGGCTTGTTCAATACAGTGTGCAAACCTCATAGCTCACAGCTCATCAACTATGAACCCTTTCTATAAACCATGAATCTTCTTAAGTCTCTTCACATCATTTAAACAAAGGGATAAACTCATTTCGATTAGGAGCAGAAAGTCTCTCAACACTCCAGCGTTCAAACTAAACAACAGAGCACTATGTGCCATCCTTGTAAGTGAAAGTCATTTTCCATTGCAAAGTCACTGGCCTGGTTTGTTAATCCCTATGTTCTCACAGAGCTTTTCTCCATGGTGGCACTGTGTCTTGTTACAAATCAGTTGTGAAACCCTCTAAGTATTTCTCATCTTGCTACAGAATGTTAAAAGGAGGCCTGGGGGAAGGCATTTTTAAAGTAGCTGGCATAGTTTGCTGTGTTCATTTGCAGGGTGAATCTATAATGGGAAGAATATGGGGACCCAATGAGGTTTAGCCCTGTCACCTTGACGAATATGGGGACCCAATGAGGTTCAGCCCTGTCACCTTGACGTCTGAGGTAGCAGCTTGACTCTTGCATCATTCCAGTCAATGCAGTGCACAGGACAGATGCGATCTGATGTTCTCACGAAAGCAGGCATCAGTAAGGTAGCACTGACCAGAGCAACCAGGATCTGGGCTGTAGACCTCTGAGCATGCTCCCACCTAAACAGCACAGAGATCATTGACGTAAAGAACATAGGTTAAGGAAACAGCCCTTAAAGAATGAAAATGAAAACTTCAAGTCATTACCTCATTACCACAATTTATTACAAAATACAGTCTGATCATTATGCCTTCTTTATCTCTCATATTGTGTCTGTATGACATATTAAGAAATACAAATTAATGAAAACTAAGTTGACATCCACCTAGTGAACTCTTTAGTTTTTTGTGTGTGACTAAATTGACATCCACCTAGTGAACTCTTCAGTTCTTCTTTGTGTGTGTTCATGTGTGTGTGTGTGTGTGTGTGCATGCAGTGCTAAGGTATATGTTTAGATACACATGTGTATGTTACATATAGAGGCCAAATGTCAGTATCAGGTGTCCTTCCTGGGCATGGGGTCTCTCATGCCTGGGGTTAACTGCGCAGTCTGGACCATCGGATCCACAAACCCTTAGAGCTGTCTGCCTATCTACTTCCTCAGCTCTGGGATTACAAACACAAATAGCCACACTCAGCCTTTTTACGTGGGAATCTGTGACTCAAACGTAGGTCCACATGCTTGGGAGGCAAGCATTTCTCTGATTAAGCCAGCCAGCCAGGCTCCTTGTTCAACCAAAATCATCATGTTTTCATACACTGCTGTTTGTTTCAAGTTTTTAAGCAAGGATTTCTTTTTTGTAGACCTTAGTTTTCCCCTTGGTCTCTTGTCCCTGTCCCAGACGTTAAGTTAATTTGTCAAAAGGGAACCTCAGACCATGCTTATTGATGCTTACACAGTTCAACATGAAGAAAAACTCACTGGCATTCAAGTGACTCAATCACCATGTACCATGAACACTGTTCATGTAATGATCACTGAAGCTCAGGGAAGCAGAGGGAGAGTCTATACTAGTTGGCAAAAAAATGAGAGAGCTGGGGAAGAAGACCATAATTCTGCACGAAGCAGCTACAAGGAATTTTGTTGCTGAATTCAGTGAGTGAAGGTCATTATGCAACACCACAGAAAAAGAGTTGGGAGCAATTCGATAATCTGTAGGTGGAATTCCAATAATAATCGAATCGGTTTTGCTGTGACTCTTAAGTACGCACCCTCTACAGGCTTGCTTGGAAGCCAAATATGGAAACACAAAAGTAATAAACCCTGAGACATAAAATGGAATTTGTTCCAGAATATTCCATATTTACTGCAACACATAAAGTCAACAGATGATTTGAAATATCCTCCTCATTCCATGATCTGAATAATTCATGAATTTAAAGCTTTATGCTAGGTTCTGTGGATACCAGGACCCATATTTCAAACCATTTATCTCTCATTGAAAACAAAAGAACAGTGTCTGAGTGTGGGTTTCCATTGTTGTGAAGAGACACCTAATTGGGGCTGGCTTACAGTTTCAGAGGTGTAATCCATGATCACCATGGCGGGACATGGCAGTGAGAGAGAAGACAGAGAGCTGGAGAAGCTGAGAGTTCTGCACTGGGTAGAACACAAGCCTCGGACACCTCAAAGCCCGCTCCCACAGTGATACACTTCCTCCAACACAACCACACCTTCTAACAGCCATGGGCCAGGCATATTCAAACCACCACAAGCAAGTTGCTTAGAATTCTCCACTGTGAACACACTGTGAACACACTGGGTTGTTCTTCCCTCGGCCTACATATAGCCTCCTCTCCTGGATATCTCCTGCCCCACAACCCAGGGGCTTATTCCACCCATCCATTGACCACAGAGAAGCAACTATCTGTAAGTAATGGGTCATGTAGTCTGATAAATCTGTGTCCCAAAACATACATAAGGTGGAGAGATTTTTAAAAGAATGACTATTGTCATCATCTTCCATCACAATTCAATTCAAAGTTTTCTCTCTCTCAAATCTGTAAACATCTTTAAGAGGTGGGGACATAGCTATTTCTGCTGCAGAGTGGGCATTTGGAATAACCATGGTGAATGAGCTTCTATAGTACCATGTTGTAGGATGCAGGGTTCAAACCAAAGTCCTGGCTGACAGCATGATTCCTTCGAACCATAACGATATAGCACAATTAAGATTGCATCCCTCTTTGCCATGGCATCAAAATATGCCATCAGATGCCCTCTGGTGACAGCTTGAGACCCAAAGATCCCAGAGCCAATCATTCCTGGCTCCAGTCATTGTATTTTATTATAGTAACAGAAAAGTAACTAAAACAATGTCCTTGACCGTTTATTTAGGCCCATTGGAGTCTGAACCACAGTGTTATGATTAGACATCTTCTGTGTCATCATTCAAATTGCTAACATTTAAGAATTTTATTTAATCATTTCTTGGCCTTTTGGGTAAAGTCAAGTGAGAATATTGTATTCGTGTTACAAATATATAGAGAGAGCACACAGAAGGAGCTGAAAATCCTTACCTTGTTATGAGTTTACATCTGTCACCTGCTTAACAGGAATATAATATTAGTCTACACCATTCCAGAAATGAATCTGACAGGATTGCTTTGCCAGTATCCCATCAATCTAATAGCTTGAGGGAAGTAGTATATATTTCTGAATTTCCTTTCCATTCCGCTAACGGACTTTGGAGAATTTCTTCCTGCCAACCTACACTGCCACTGGGCATTTTACCTTCCAGTGGTCAATGCATCAGTGTGCTTAGGGACCAGTTTTAGAGATAGGACATGGCTCCTCTGTCCAAGCTGTATTAATGTCCTTCTACGTTCCAAAGTGAGAAAAGCTGCCATGAAATTGTGCACGATCCAAAGGGAGGCAGCCTCTGTGACATTTTGCTTTGCACTCTTTGTCAACAGCAAATGTTAGATGCATAAATGCTTTATTGACACATGGTGCCAATGTGACATATATGTTAGCACATCTGTGGCTTTGATTTGGCTCTCAGAATGTTTTCTTATTGCTAAATAATGCATCATATCACACTTGTCCCTCTTGCCACCAAGGCTGTTGGTGAGTATACATGCAGGGTGGTAAATGGAAAGCAAGTCTTATCTGACTGCAGAAACTGGCCCAAATACTAGACTAAACAATTTTTAGAGCCATTAAGCAAGCCATTTGAAATAGATCATATAGTAAGATTGGATTTTGCTCCTTGGATGTTGTGTGTCTGGCTTTTTTTAACCATCTTAGTATTTTTCTTCACAATTTTACATTAAGCTTTTTCTGAACATAATAAAGCATTTTCCAATATTATTGTTATTGTTCACCAGAGAGTATTAATGTTTCAAAAATCAGTTTTTATGTCTTTGGTGTATTTTATGACTATCTGGATTTAATGTGGATTAATTTAAAAGTCATGAAGTGAGATTAAGGTGAATGCTGTAATTCATTGATTTACATATTTCTCTTTGGTTCTTTTATATTTTGAAAGGTTTTATTCTTTTCAATAAATATCCAATGACGTTTTCCTCTGCAAAACTGTATTCTAAATGCAAAGGCAAGCAAGATGACCTCTTATGGTAGACTCACAAGGGGAAATTGTAGCTCTGATGTAAGGTTAGAGAGTTTCAGGTCATATAATTGTGATGTTGTTTATTCATACCTTTTGCCCTGGTGATAAAACTGAGAAGAACTGTCCAAGCTATTGTTGTAAACATAAAACTTATTGCAACTGACAGCCCAAGGAAGGGGTAGGAACCCAGAGTCTTTATGAAGATGGAGAAGCTTGCAGTGGGAGTGAAAAACCTTGGAGAGGGTGGATAATATTGTGAAGGATAGAGAGCCTTGGAGTGGATGCCTTGGGGAGGATGGAGAGACTTGGGGAGCATGGAGAGCTTTGATGAGGATGGGGAGCCTTGGGAAGCTTTGAGGAGGATGGGGAGGCTTTGTGAGGATGGGGAGCCTTGGGGAGGATGGGGATCCTTGGGGAGCTTTGAGGAGGATGGGGAGCCTTTGGAAGGATGGGGAGCCTTGGGAAGGATGGGGAGCCTTCGGGAGGACGAGGAGCCTTGGGGAGGATGGGGAGCCTTGGGGAGGATGGGGAGCCTTCAGGAGGACAGGGAGCCTTGGGGAGGATGGGGAGCCTTGGGGAGGATGGGGAGACTTGGGGAGCATGGGGAACTTGAGGGGGATGGGGAGCCTTTGGGGAGAATGGAGAACCTTGGGGAGGATGTGGAACTTTGGGAGGATGGGGAGCCTTGGGGAGCATGGGGAGCCTTGGGGAGAATGGGGAGCCTTCGGGAGGATGGGGGGCCTTTGGAAGGATGG
>NW_022196905.1:158714119-158717071 GCF_008632895.1 Mastomys coucha | reverse complement strand
GGAGCCTTGGGGAGTATGGGGAGCCTTGGGGAGGATGGGGAACTTGGGGAGGATTGGGAGCCTTCGGGAGGATGAGGAACCTTGGGGAGGATGGGGAGCCTTGGGGAGGATTGGGAGCCTTGGGGAGGATGGGGAGCCTTCGGGAGGATTGGGAGCCTTGGGAAGCATGGGGAGCCTTGGGAAGGTTGGAACCAGATATTGTGAGATCAGTGTTTGCCCGTTTTTCCTTGGACTCTGAGCCAGTTCCCACATGGGAAAGGCAATGGCTGATACCAACGCACCAGTGACACAGAGGTCCGTGGATTCTGGAGTAATAGCCCAGAACAGAGGTGACAATATCACGGACCTTCTGGGATTCATGTGAACAGAAAAAAGAATATATTTGCAGGCAATGAAGTTCAATGCTAGCCTATCTCACTTTTTGAAAGCTGGACTGGTTGGAAATTGGATAGCAAGTAACCCCAGAGCTGATCAGGAGTATAAACATGGGGCCATGTGAAGGATGAGGACAACTTCACCTTTACATAAAGTGATGAGAGACACAGATGTGAAAAAGGGATACAAACCAAGATCAACACTAAAAGCCTGGAGGACGGAAAGCAGCCTTTGTTATTCCATCAGTGTGCAATCACATACCAACTAAGATACAGTGTGCCCATGATAGTCACTAAGTTCAAAGAGAAAATAAAATTCCCCACACATGCTAGATTTTAAAAAGCAGAGATAAAAGCACATAATGAATACAAATGAGCTTAAATAAAATAATAAAATAAGTCACTTGGGTAGATTACAGTGTCAGTGCTACCTGTACTGTTTTTACTTGGTTTCAACACTATGTGCAAATAAATAGACCAAAGTTTTCATCTAACTGGAAAAAATCTAGATGTTTCTTCCAATAGAAAGGTTAGCAATAAAACAATATAAAATATTTAATTCGTAAACATAAGGCATGTTAAAACATGGTTTCATAAAGCAGATTTTAAGAGGAGACAACCCTATTTAGAATGAATATAAATGTATGGAAAAGATTTGGATTCATGAACAAATAAGTATGGTTTTTTTGTTTTGTTTTAATTTAGATATAGGCTATTTCTCCCTAGGACAGGACTTATAACCCCTTTGTGAATACAAACTATTTTATCCCACCATAGGTTTGAAAACAGAAGTGGAAATGCTTCTTAATGGAAATGCTAAGCCTCAACTCTGATGACCCGGGTAGAGACTGAAGGCAACAGATAGCTCTAAGGAGTCCTGATGTCACCTTTCAAGTCACACAAATCAAACCATCCCCTGACAGCAAGTATTCAAGCCAGGGTAGCCTTCACTCTCTAGACTATGTGAGTAGCCAACTGCCTTTCCAAGCCATACTGTCAACCCAGCTATGAAAGAGGTTGGGGGAGGAAGATCTTAAACCCAAGTTCTGTTCAAGACACAGGGAGGATTTAAGGCCATTCTGAGTAGTACAACTGAGTAGCACTACTTACATATTTTTTAATGTAAAAATAGGACATGGCTCTGAGGTAGATCACTTGTCTAGCATGAGAAACATCTAAGTTCAATCTGTAGCCCTAGAAGAAAGAATACAGAAATGCATAGCCATGCCTGTAGCCATATATGAGCCTGTGACTGCCTCACCTATGCCATTGGCAGTGTCACCTAAGCAAAGGCAAATGTGCTTTATTTGAAAAGTGGAATCAATTTGAAGACTGGATTAAGAGCCGTGCATTTCATGCATTTGGCCTAGATATCTAAAGCACAGTGGGTCGGCTGAGGCATATGCAGCAGCCAAACACTCACTGAAAAGCTAGGTACTGGGCCTACCATGACAAGATTTGTGTTTGGGAGCACAGCAAATAAATAGTGGACAGCTGCACTCTTAGATATATATCACCTGGTACTGCTGGGAAGAGAAGTCTTGAAATGAGCATGCCATCCTACTATCTGATAAACGTCATGCAACATTTATAACTTCTACAGAGACCCAGGCAACAGAGGCCTCTTCTGTAGACAGCCATCCTTCAGGACAGAGCCCAGAAGCTAAGGGGATGAGCAAAGGAAACCAGTTAGAAGAAGCCTAGTGGCATAAAACCTAACTTCCACACAGGAAGCCCCTTCCAGGCAAGACCTCTCGAGTGAGTCACCTACATGAACCGTCTTCACGCTCAGCCCGGCCAGCAGAGCTCATACCTCCATCAGCCCTCTCTTCCCATTCACTCGGGTCAGTGGTTCTCTACCTTCTTAGTGCTGCCTTCTTTTAAATATGGTTCCTTATACAAATTATCGCATGGCTACTTCAAAACTGTAATTTTGCTGCTGTTGCAAATCAGAACATAAATACCTGATATGCAGGATATCTGATATGTGACCCCTAAAAAGGTCACAGCCCACAGCTTGAGGACCACTGAGCTGTTGTGTGTTTTCTGCTAAGTTCTTGCAGATCCATCGATACCGTGGAAGTGTTTCCTCTGCTTTCTTGCAAAATTTATAATTTTTCATTTATTTTTTTCTTTAGAGCAACCTATTCCCCAAGCTTTCCCTTCTTCCAGGAGCTGCTAGGATTGACATCACAGGTGGTGGAAGCACAGATATCTATGGTAGAGAACAGTATGTCTAGGGCCCCATGAACATCATTTCACCGGGAAGAAGGCATCCCTGCGTTCTGGGTCTGTCTCTGAACCAATGCTTTTGCATCTGTGAATAGCCTGCCTCACTGAATCATAGATGCAAGTGTGCTTGAAACAGTTATATTTCAGATTTTCTTTCCACTAACCTTGGGCTTCTTAGAAAAATAGCACATTTTTATTTTATTTTTTGAGAGTCCTGTTTTTGTCTCTACTGCTGGGCTCATACCAGAGTGGCAGGAAGGGCTCTGAGACATGAATTTTAATGCCCTGCATCTTCGTCGTCTTCTCCATGTGATTCCTTATGCTTTGATCTCCACTGTCAGAGATA
>NW_022196905.1:158694253-158714109 GCF_008632895.1 Mastomys coucha | reverse complement strand
AAAAAAAAAAAAAAAAGTAAATCTCTTCAGGTCGCTTTTAAATCTTCAGGGCACAAATAATAGATATATTCTTAAAATGCAGCCCTTGAGCGGAAACATGATCAAGTCAAGTAATTTGATAATTGCTTCAATGAGTGGGTGACAGATATAAATACAAAATAAGTAATTCACTTTAGCAACTGAATAAAAGCCACCCTCAACAAATAACAGTTTCCAAATCCCTGTACTTTTGACTATGGACACCCTTGGATGCGGAATTTTCATAGAATCTGTATTCCTTGTGTGTCCTTTAAAAAATACACATATATGTTTTTTTTCAAAGTACACAGCATAATACACAATGTACAAGAATAATAAAAATATTTAACCTAGTGGAGCTAGATTTCACTTTTTTTATAGTTTGGAGAAGCACAGTTAAATTCAATTAGCTTGTCTATAACATTAAATATGGCCTAAGTATGGCCTTCATGTTGTACATTACTTGTATATCTTGTTCATCCTACATAAATGCTATATCCTGCCCTCTGAGACATACTTCCTAATTCCTCATAGCTTCTTTCTGTAACTGTATGTACCTATTTACCTATTTCAGATTCCACGCAGAGGCAAGATAGTCATGCATGGCAAAACTTCCTTTGTCTGTCAAGTCTCAACAGCAAAATGTTTTCTAGGTTGGACCATCTTGTTACAAATGGCAGAAGATTTTGATGGATGACTAGTGTTCAATTGTAGCTATGTATCATGTTTTATTCATTCATTCATTCATTCATTCATGGTCACTTAGGTTGCTTACCACCCCCCCAATCTTTGCTGTTATAAAATAGTACACAAGAAACATAAGACTGAAATATCTATTAGTGGCTAGTTATTTCCTTTCTATCAGAAATGCAAAGTCATATTGTGATTCTATTTTTATTTAGAAAACACTTTGCTGTTTCCCACAAGGATTGAACAAGATTATGTGCCCTCCAAGAGTATACAGGGCTCCTTTGAATGTTTGTTAATCTATGTTTCTTTCTTGCTGTGGACCAGTTCCCTTGTGAGCACACAGTTCACATGAAGTCTGTGATAGCTCAGGGGTGTAAGCCCCTTTACTTATATCTAGGTCATTTTTGTAGATCAGGAAATGTGTACTGTGATAGTTAGCCTAAACTGTCAACTTGATGAAATCTAGACTCATCTGGTAAGTGATCCTCTAGAACACCTGTGAGAGACAGCCTTCATTATGTTTCTCTGAGCACACTTGTCAGAGATTGCCTCCATTTGAGTACTGAGGTTTGAAAGTTCACCACTACGGGCAGTGCTATTCCCTAGGCTGGAAGCTTAGACTGTGTAAAAAGAGGGAGCCTGAGCATGAGCATTCATGGCTCCCTGCTTCTTCACTTGACTTCACTCCAGAACTAAATGAACATAGAGGCTGTTGACCTAAAGCAAGCCTTCCCTTCCTTGAGTTTCTTCTTGTTGTGTCTTTTAGTCACAGAAAAGAAAAAAGTCACTAGGCCACCCAAGTAACTCAGATGGAGCTCCTACACCTGTTCTCTTCAGCCTGTGTTTTCTCACTATGACATTACATACACTTTTGGTAAATATGGACGCTAATCCACAGTACTTCAGTCTCGGGCAACAATATTATTTGGAAACAACATCCACTCTTTATATATTCCCAGCCCAACCCTCTGCATAGCCATCACCTTTTAGCACTGTGTGCCCCAGAAGCTATAACTGAGGACCACAGCAGGGAAGTAATATCCCACTGCTACTGACTGCTCATAGTTCTGTGGCTTAGATATCTAAGGTGTTGGTGCTGGCAAAGCCTGGGTCAAGTGTTGAGCGCTACCTGGTTTACAAAAGGCATCTTCTCATTGTTCCCTGACATGGAGGAAGGACCTGCCTAGAGAGTCCATGCTTCTAACCTCACATGCATTCACCTATGACCAAAGGCTTCAAGGCCAACAACTATTACATGGCGAGTTCGTGGCCAAGATAGAAAGTTACGGACCATGAAGACTAAACCATAGTACGCTAACTTTAGAGTCTGGCATTTCTTTCAGTTAAGCAATGCCATGTAGTTATAATTTCACTAGAATTAATTCAGCTTCTTGGATCTATCTTCTTCCACTTCACTAACATGGTGTACATTGTGCATAAGATTGAGTCACAGTTCCAAAAAAATCCCAGCCCAAACAGTGACACACTAGCAAGACAAGGAAGGACCATGACAGCTGAGCCCAGGCCTTGTTATGCAAAGTCTGGTGGCCAATTTAGGGTGAAAGCGAGAACTCTGAAGATGGCTTCATGTGTGATATTTGAATGTTGCTCTAGTTACTTCCGTCATTTCTAGCACCTGTTCACTTTAACTGGATGCACTCTTCTCTGTGCGTAAAGACATAGCAACCGTCTTGATGCAGGATGGAGGAGTTGGTTCACGCTCAGGTCACAGCACTTGCAGTGTGCAGCTTGCCTTTGCATCCCTAACACATACGTAATGGTCAGGCACAACTGTGCATGCTTGCAGCCCCAACATTAGGGGTAGAGACATGACTCCCCAGAGCTTACTAGCCAACCAATATATAAAATACCTCAGCCCAGAAGTTCTCAGTACTGAACTTCTAGTTGAGGAAGAGGAGAAAAATCCAACATACTGACGATGGAGAAGCTACATGAAGATGCTGCTATTTTTGTTATTGAAAAGAGGAGAGGAGGATAGGGGGCTGAGGGAGGAGGGGGTTCTAAGAGGAAGAGAGGGGAGGAGAGGAGAAGAGAGGAGATCAGGGAGGGAAGGGGAGAGAAGAAGAGAGGGGAGGGGAAGAGGGAGGGGAGGGAGAGAAGAGACTGTTGTAGTCAGTTGCCTCTGTTTATTTCCTTACACCTAACATAGCCTTAAACATCATTTCTCTTTTCATAAAAACTTGAAGCTACCCAGTACTAAAAATAATTCTTGATGAATCTAATTTCTGGGGCTTAACTATTGATTCTTCCTCCTCAGTTACTTCAGCAACGTTCATTACAAATTAGAAAGTGGTCTCTAATGAGCAGCTTTTAAAAAGCAGAGACTAAGAGGAGGCAGGTCCGGACATCACAATGTTACCTATACATGAGCAGAGAGCTGGAACGAAGTGAGACAGTGAAGGCCACCTCCCTTTTCTATGTGTCTGTAAATCCTGTCTTGAGGTCACTGTGCCAAGGCCAGCTCAGTGAATGTCAGGCAAATGTCATTATGCTGGGTTTTGCTGATGACTATGGTGTGGGACTCTGAGGAGCATCCAGAGGGAGAGGTGGCTCCCTTTGGCACCCATCATCTTCCTCCTGATGCCTGGGTGGTTGTAACACTCCTGTAGGGGAAACCCAAGTTACCCTCCCGCACCCTGCAGGTGTCTACAGAAAGGTCTCCTGCTACTTGCAGGTCATAGCCAAGTGCATTGACATTTCCACAAAGTATCTTAATATCTGGTGACCCAGCGGGTAGGGTACAGAGCTTAACTTCCAACCTCAGCTGCCATAGAAAGAGCTGTGCCGATTGAGTTGGGATCACAAAGCGCCTCTAGGTCCCATGACTACTTCCTGGCCCTGATGGTCCCTGTCATTGTCACTGCCCACCCTCCCTCCTGAAGACCTCATGGGTACTCCTTCCTTCTGCTCCAAAGTCCTGAGGAGGACCTTCCAGAAGGAGTGTTAAAGGCCCCCCCTCTGGCCACCATTTCTGTAATGGGGGAAGAACTGACTTCTGCCACTTCTCCAGTAGCCTCTGCTCCCCACAGTAGAACATGCCAGCTTCCTGTGGTTTCAGCACTAAGTCATCAGCTTGTCTACCTCAGCATCACTCACTTCTATGAACAGGCATCTCCTGCCTGACTCCCAACCCAGGCACAGCCATCTTCTGGTATCTCTTTAGTTTACTGTAAATATTAGAAACATAGTAGCTCAGATATATTGCTGCAACTAAATTAACCCCTTAATTTAGCTACACAGTCAGCTGGAATGCAGTAGAAAGTACTGAAAGAATTCCTAAAGTTTAGGAAATTTGTAGGTGCCTACCCTTTGTCTCCATCCTGAGGCCCACGACCCTGGGAGTTTCTGGCATTAGTCCAGGCAGCGATGGGTTTGACAAGGTGACAGCACCAGAGCGGTAAAAATGCTCACTCTTACAGAGAGTAGGTTAGGTTCCCAGTACCCACATTAGGTTCAGGACCACCCATAGCTCCAGGTTCAGGATAGTTGATGCCCTCCTATGTCCTCTGTAGGCATCAGCATACAAGTGATGAATCTACATAAATGCAGGTGATCACACAGCCACATAATATTTTTGAAAAAGCTTTAAAGAAATATCTGAAGATCTTGTGAAATGCCGATGAATATATATATATGATGTATGCATGTGTATATATGTATTACGCCTGTATATATGTGTATGTGTATACATTTAATATGTCTATATATGTGTGTACATGTATGTGTATATGTATACATGCATATATGTATGTATATGTACATATGATGTATATGTGAGTATATATGTATATATGCATGTATACATATGTATATGTATATATAAATACCAAAGTCTGATTACTTATGAAAATTACTTTTAAGTCATTTACAGTAGCATTTAAGTCAGTGCATTAGCAACATAGAAGAACATGAGCACATTCACAAATGAGTACTTCCTGTGATGAGATGGAAAAACTGAAAAATATAGAACTGGGTCTCAACAATACCAGCGTAGATCAAACTTATCTCCAAACATAGGCATCTATGACTGAATTGTAGAAGCTTGGGCTAGCTTAGAATGTGGGTCCTATTTGGAACTAACAGTCATTATTAACCCTGGACCCATTTGTGTGGCTGCAGTGCTCCCAACCAGACTGCAAAGCCTGTGGAGTCTACATTTGCTTTTCTCAGACCAGAACCTCAAGCAATGCTGGTACATCCCAGGACCACCGACAACCCAAGAAGTCTCATGACGGTAGCTATCTGGCATAGCCATGACAGGAGTCCCTTTCCATCTCCTCTCTTTGACCTAAATTTTACAACGTTGGTGGGATAGTTAATACTGAGTATCAACTTGATTGTGTGGTTATTACCCAGGACACTAACGACTACAATATACTTCCCAGTAAGGGAGCATCCAGACAGTATTACCTCATAGAATATATTCTGAGTGTGGTCAGCATCCTTCCATAGGCTGGGTCCCTCGATGGAATAAAAAGAGAAAAAGGATAGCTTAGGATTGGCAGGTGCTGGGCACGGACATGGAAAGACAGTATAATGCGATCATCAACTCTCATTCATTTTTTTGTGGTAAATGCAGCTGTTCTGTTCTTGTGTAGTCTCAGCCATCCTCATCACTGTATGGCTAATATGCCTCTGGTTTGCACTGTAAAACATGGTGCCTTATCTCTCCCTCATCTTGTTGCTGCCTGTTCTTGGCTAGCAATGGATGAGCAAGCCAAGTCTCCATGGAAACTATCCAGAAAGGAATCAATGGCCTGGTACCTTGTGGAATCTGAGGGTTGGGCTTCCAGAGGGTACCCCGTGGAGTACCTAGTTTCAGCCTGCAGAGGTCAGCAGGGGACACAGGCTGATTCTGAGTATGGCTAAAGTTTAGGCACCAAACAGCCTCAATGGAGCCCACGGTTAGAATTGAAACTTTCTGATTTTTCTCAGAGTTGTAAATCAGGTCACAGGCAACAATGTCCCACATGACATTCAAAACAAAAACAGCCTGCCTGCATTCTTTAGAAACTATCCTTTTAATCCTTCAACAAAAAATTCAATATATACTTCTTCTACTTGAAGGGGTGTGGAGATCCTTGCAGCATTTTAAAGATGCAGATAGAGCACCCCACTTGAACTCCAATCGCCATGCTTGTTTATTCTACTTGAGCTGCAGAGAAAGAATAGCTTCCTTGTCTCATTTTAATTTTTCTTTATTACCGCTTGGTCTCTTTCTTATCATTCTCATCATCATAAGATGTTTATATAAAACTCTTCCTCGGAGGAACTCAAATCATATCACAAACTTAAACAGCCAAATAGGCATTAATCTTCACAGTGCCTGTGTGAGACAAGCCGAAGCCCCAGTAATTAAAATATTGAATAGGTATCCACGGCAAGCACCACACCGGGAAAACAAAACACAAAAGGAGTCCGGAGTTCATTATTTCAATTGTAAAAAAGAAATTATGAGATTACACCCAATTCTCTGAAATAAGCACCTCAAAACAGTCATAAATTAAGTCCAGGTGCTTAAAGATCTATCGCTCTGGATGGAAACTACTCTGAGAGAGAGAGAGAGAGAGAGAGAGAGAGAGAGACAGAGACAGAGAGAGACAGAGAGAGACAGAGAGAGACAGAAACAGAGACACAGAGAGACAGAGGCAGAGACAGAGGCAGAGAGAGAGACAGAGAGAGATCATGCTATGACAGCTGTATGTGCAAAGGACTCAGGATTTTTTATCTCTGTGATTACAATCCTCTTTGATCTTCATACAGCATTATGGGACAAGCAGGTAGGGACTATTGTCCTAGTTTGGTAATGGCACCCAGACCAGAGGGACTATGGATGACAGTTAGAGTGTCTAGATGACAGCTAGAGATAGGCTTCTGGCTTGCACATCACCTTCTAACACCACACTATATACCAGGGGATATCAGGGAGCCTCTGTGTATCTATCATCTATATTCTTTTATGTTTGGGTATTTAATGTTGATATAATATGGATAAATATGGATGTTTATGGATATCTATATATGCATTAAAACTTATCTTAAATGACAGTCCAGCAAAGTTCAGTGTTTTCCCATTTTTGATCTTACCAAATTGAACCTTTGCAATCATCTAACAAAGTTGCCCCATTTCCCTCTCTTCCTGTTTTGGTACCACCATTTCTGTGTCTACTTTCTTTGTCTTTGAATCTAATCATTCCAGAGACTTCATGTAAATGGCAAAACTTAATTTTTGTCTTGTTGAGACTAGAACACTTTCCTTAGCCACCTGCCTTGAAGGTACAGCATAGCAGTGCGGTGTGCCAGAGTCCCTTTTAAGGATGGGCTAGCAATGTTACAGTGGATGGATGACCATGTGTGCTCCCAAATCCATTCATTTATACATGCTCGTTGTATACCAAGTTCTATGTGAACCATACCACTGTCAACATGGTATGTGCATATTTCTTTGAGACCCCACTTTCATATATGGCTGGCTATATATTCAAATGCAGGATGGCCAAATCCCATGGTAATTTAGTGTTTAAACTTTTGAAGCCTCCATGCAACAGGCACAATAAATTGTATTTCCCATCACTAGTGTAGATGCAACTCTATGATGGGACCTCTCCTGCCAGAAAAAAAGTAAGAGAAATAAAACTGAGAGAGAAACACAGACTGAAACACCACTGTTGGGGAGGTTATATACAGAGGAAAGAACCTAAGATTTAAAGATAATAGAAGAAATTAAAAGAAAAAATAAAGAGATGTTGAGGAAAAGAAGGGAAGTGAATCTACATAATAAAGATGCAGAAGGGATATCCTATCTGAAGGCAGGAAGAGAAACAGAAAGATGGGGAGATGTGTGGGCAGTGGACACGTATGAAGGACAGTGGAAGAGAGAATGAACAAGCATAGTCTGATGGCACATAGGTATGAAAATGCCACAATAAATCCCAACCCTCTGTATGCTAACTTACAATTATAATTTTAAAAGAGAGCAAAAATAGAATTAGCTTATTTTTTTATGAATTTGTGCCTGATGTGATCTGGACTTCACTGAAACCCTTACACTGGATGTTCCACTTCCTCTAGACCCTGGATTCTTAAAGGCAAAATTCCTGAACTGTGTCCTGTACCCAGTTCTAGCCTTGCCATGCCACCATGCTCAGCAGTTGTGTGACACACTGGGGGCTAAGCAAGTGGTCCACTGGGGAAACCACTTCTACCCTGAGCTGACAATCCATCTGCCTGCCTCACATTCAGGCCACTCTTAGATTGATTGATATCCAGTGTCCTTGGTCTCTGGAAAAGCTTGACGTGTATCCTCAGAAATATGCTCTCCTCTTGGCCCACTGTCCTAACTCACGCACACTGGGTTTTGTTTGCCCACGTCTTGACTCTTATATAACCTCTGCTGGCTTTTCCACAGTGCAGCTGCTATGGCTATTCAGCCCTGACCTGTCAATCACCCCTCACCCACACTTCTGCAGGTAACCCCAACACACATATTGGCTGGTCTTTATATAATGGTTACTTTGATCTGTTACAGGTTCTCTGAGATAATGGGTGTGTGTGTGTGTGTGTGTGTGTGTGTGTGTGTGTGTGTGTGTGTGTGCGTGAGTGTGTGTGTGGGGAGGGGTGTCCAGCAAAAGTCTTACACAATCAGAAGTTAGTGAGCCTGGTGCCCTAATAAGAAAAATAAAAGCAAGTCTGACCATAAAGAACAAAACCTGAGTAACACAGACATGTGACAGAGACCTGCTGAGCAAGCAGCCCAGCCCATGCCCTGACCTTGAACGCCCATCCTCTAGAGCTATAAGAAATGCATCTCTGTTTTTAAGCCACCCCACATGCCGACAGTGCCACAAAGAGCCAAGAGCAGAGAAGCTGCACCCTAACCTCCTGTGGGTCACAGGACTCACACCTAAACCCTATGCCTAGCATAAGAATGGCAGAACAGAAACAGGAAGCAGGTCCTGCATAGTATCTGAGGTTTCGTATTCACAGAGAGTCACAGACAAACCATGGCTCTAAAAGACAGGCAAATGGAACAGAATAATGAACATGGATACGATCCCCACATGCAGGCAGCAGATGCCCTTCCTCATAGCAGCTGCGTATCAGTGACCTAACAGAGCTTCCTCAACCAATAGAGTGGGGGACAATGGGACAATCGCACCCCAGCAAGGGAAGGGGGTCTGGACGCAGATCCTACATCTTTCCAAAATGACCTAAAACATATTATAGAACTAAACACACAATGCAGACTCATCTAAGATATAACATGGGGAAATGTAGGTCACCTCATAGTCGTGAGGTTAACTGTGGTGTAAGCCACAGCAAGAAATTTGACACAACTTTATTATCAAAATATCTGTTTATTAGGAAAAAAAACCCTCTAAAGTGAGTAATGCCATGGTGTAAAGAAAATTTCCATATGGCACAGCACACATGAGGCATCCAGAACCCACTACTCAACGTCCCGTCACAGTGATAAGGCAGGCAGACACTTCACCAAACACAGCCAAGTGGAAAATGAGTGTGGAAGAAATGTAGTGGTTAACAATGACTGCCAACTTAATGGGATCTACAACCATCATAGAAACAAGCCCCTGTATCTGTGTGGAACTTCTGAGAATGGGCTAAAAAGAAGTAGGAAGGACCTTATAAAATGTGGTCCTCACCATCCCATGGCCTAAGGACTCTGACTGACGGAATGAAAAAGGGAGAAAGACTGAGTAGGAACAATCGCCTTCCCCTGCTTCCTCACAGCGGCTGCAATGCAACCAGCTCACCATGCTCTTACAGCCATGGATTCCCACCCTGCTCCATCTTACAGCCATGGATTCCCACCCTGCTGCATCTTACAGCCGTGGATTCCCACCCTGCTGTACCACGCTCTTACAGCCGTGGATTCCAACCCTACTGCTTTTCACCCTCAAACTGTGAGCCAAGATAAACGCTTGCTTACATTTCTGTGGCTGCAATAGAAGATCCTGACCCAAAGCAACTTTGCCTTTGTGGAGGAAGGGTTTATTTGAGCTGATAGTCCCAGAGGAGGTGGAGTCCGTCATGATGAAAGAGGCAAGGCAGCAGAAGCCCAAGTCTATTCAGCAGCACTTATCAAGAAGTCCACGACCATCTACTTAGCAACACAAGGTAGCTAAGGCTGAGGACCACAGTGACTCTCAATGCTGCTGGGAAGAGAGGCCCCAGGAACCATGAAAGGTCCATGGAGGTTTGACTGAGGACCACAGTGACTCTCAATGCTGCTGGGAAGAGAGGCCCCAGGAACCATGAAAGGTCCATGGAGGTTTGGCTGAGGACCACAGTGACTCTCAATGCTGCTGGGAAGAGAGACTCCAGGAACCATGAAAGGTCCATGGAGGTTTGGCTGAGGACCACAGTGACTCTCAATGCTGCTGGGAAGAGAGACCCCAGGAACCATGAGAGGTCCATGGAGGTTTGGCTGAGGACCACAGTGACTCTCAATGCTGATGGGAAGAGAGGCCACAGGAACCATGAGAGGTCCATGGAGGTTTGGCTGAGGACCACAGTGACTCTCAATGCTGCTGGGAAGAGAGGCCCCAGGAACCACGAAAGGTACATGGAGGTTTCTAAAAAGTTAGCAAGAGTCTTAACCACAATTCCAAAGAGCCGTGCTGTCCTTCTTAGGAGCTGTATTTCCCGTAATTCTCAAATGACATATAAGTGTACATATAAATTCCTACAGTAGACTTGCAAGGACTTGGTTCACAACAGACAAAACATGGAAACAGCTCAGGTGTCCTTCAGTACTGAATGAATAAAACCCTGCGGCACAGGGCCCTTAGAGTGGCACTCTACACACAGCTCTTAGGGTGGCACTGTACATATTACTACAGGAGCAGATGCATGGCATAATGTGCCTGGCAAAACACACAGGTTGATGCCACATACAGAGTCAACCCCAATATAGACTGTGAGATTTGGTTAGCAATGATGTACCCATCTTGTATCACCCAGCTGATAGTCTTCTGAATCAACATAAGATGTTCACATAGAAGAATTGAGTGAATGGGGTATATAAAAGCATCCTACTTTGGTTTTCAATTTTTCTGTTAGCCTGAGTCTGCTCTGAAAAATATTCAATTTCTTTTTAAAAGCACTTTTAAGAAGCAAAAAACAAGGCATTTTTTTTTATTTCTATACATATTTGATAAAAATCAAATGAGCTCAGAGCTTCAGGTCAGATGAGAAGTCTCAAGCTGGACCAGTATCTCTGAGTCCAAAAAGTCACAGCTTGAAAGTGAGAGTCAACTGGAATTCAAATTATCGTATGAATCCTGTGAGCAATACACATTAAAGAGAATCTGTGGGGAAATTTCCCACTGGACATAGAGCAAGACCACCCCTGTGTGGTGCAACCCAAGCAAGTATGTCGGAAATAGATGGCTCGAAAAACCTGGAAGAGAACACACCCTGCTGTCAAAGCTTTATCATTTCCCAAGACGAAAATAAGCCAAGTGCCACATTTGGCAAGGCACATCAGAGTTCTCCTTCCTAGGGCTCTAGTAGAAAGAGACCCGGGTCCACCTTACCCCCAGTACAACAGTCTGGACAAGGACAGTCAGGGAAAAGATGCCTTTCAAACTTTGCTTCAGGTCACACTGCTGTCCTATTACAGTTTTCCTTATTATTGAGCTGCTTGTTAGTCTCGAGCAAAGGAAGCCATGAATGAATGAATGAATGAATGAATGAATGAATGAATGAATGAACGAATGAATGAGGAGCAGATGATGTCCTTATTGAATTTGTATACTGACATGACCATAACAAGGTCAAGGACTGCAATTCCTCAAAGCCACAGAAATGGCAAAGCCTTCCTCTGGTACAAGTCTAAGTGTTTCCAAACCTTTCCAAATACCAGTGTATTCCAGCCCTTGGGAGACTGCTGTCCTAAGAGAGACCTCCCACTCACACTATCACTTCCGCCTAGTGCTGTTCATATTAAATACACTGAGTTCCCAGTTTGCTTAGTAGGTGTCTGCCATCAGGCAAGCACAACCCACCAGATTCCAGATTTTCTGTATGTTTTTTTCTTCATTCCTGATTTACCCTAGTCAGGTTTCTAAACCAAGCCATGGGAGATGTGAATGAAGCTTCCTGTGCCTCGGTTTACACCCAGCAGTTTCCCTTGCTGACAGGACATACTAGCTCAGTGGCTTCTATGACTTTTAATTGATGAAGTTCAGCTCTAGCATTTAGCTTCCGTGCCAAGACAGAGGCCTGAAGATGCCTTGACACCCCATGCTCTTTAAAGTGTTAAGTCCCTCACTCTAATCTTCAGACCCAGCAGGAACCATTTCTCAACACATCCAAGAGGCCATGATGACCACACTCCCCAACCCACAGGATGCCTTCCTCCATACCCAAGCTTACCCCAGGCCTAGTATGCCCATGTCCTGCCTAAGCTCCCAGGTCCTGATGGCTTTGTATGCCTTTTGGGTGACATCATTCACTTATATTGCAAGAACACACAACCAAAGAACAAATCTTGGGAGGAAATTACATATTTATATCTATATCTAGAAAACAAAGCTCAGAGTCTGTGGGCTCTGCTGAAGGTTCTGGGAGGGGAGGGCCAGGCTTGTATAGGGTTCCTGCACAAATTAGATTCATAGTGATTAGCTAGTACATTGTGGGGCTAATAAACCACGCTGAAGGTTAACATCTAATGCCTTCTTTGTGACACTGTAGAAGACTATTGTCTCTAGAGAACTAATTACAAGAAACTGTGACCACAAATCCACAGGCACAAAACAACTGGATTCAGGATGGAAGTAAAAAATCAGCCCAGGGCATGTTTATGAAAAGGGAGGCAGCCCAGGGCAACCTGGTGTACATTCTCCAGCCCACTATGTTAGCTGAGGCTTACCCAGCACTGGTGCATAGAGATGCAATCAGTCATGCACTTATGTCTTCTTTAACAAGTAAGTTAATCAATTCATGTGTGCTTCACTCTTAACACAGTTCTCAGAAAACACTGCACTCTGCATCTATCTAGTAAATAGCTACTAAGGAGTCCCTTCTGTCACATACCTGTTAAGTCAACCAAAGTGTTCCATATTTTCTTGGTTCAAAGTTATTCATTCTATAAACAGTCTGTAGCAAACATTCCACAATATATTGTGCCCTCACATAGATAAATACTTACAGCCCAGTCTCTATTACAAAGCCATTCACAGATTAGAGGCATAGCTGCTAACAAAATAGTGATGTATATTATAAGAATGCTTTGTGTGATAGTTTGTATACCCTTGACTGAGGGAGTGGCACTATTAGAAAGTGTGGCCTTGTTGGAGTAGGTGTGTCACTATGGGCATGGGCTTAAGACCCTCACCCTAGCTGCCTAGAAGTAAGTATTCTGCTAGCAACCTTCAGGTAAAGATGTAGAACTCTTCAGCTCCTCCTGCACCATGCCTGCCTGGACACTGCCATGTTCCTGCCTTGATGATACTGGACTGAACCTCTAAACCTATAAGCCAGGCCCAATTAAATGTTGTTGTTTATAAGACTTGCCTTGGTCATGGTGTCTATTCACAGCAGTAAAACCCTAACTCCCTAACTAAGACACTTTGTATTCACATATGAAATTCTCAAAGATTTCTTGCAATAAACATGAACTAGGGTCTGGAGACACATGGCTTTGCAGAAGTAGAAAACTGAGCAGATCCTCATTCTGGGATGCCTGGGAAACTATGGTTTGCACCAAGAGTCTGAAGCCTCTACTAGTTGTAGATGAGGATGAAGTTGTAGACATGCCAGAGTGTAAAGAACTTCCTTATTCCACAAACATCCTTATTCCAAACACTGGCTGGCTCTCTGTAGGAGATTGTAGGCTGGGAATCCTGTCATAAGCCCCACTGGAGCAGGCCAACTGTTGGTGACTTGCAGGTGAGTTTATGGTTGTTACAACTTCAGAGGTGAGAGAGAATGTGGAAGGGTGGTCCAAAGCCAGGCAGAGATGCCACTGAGAAAAGGACAAAAAAAAAATCAGATGTCAAAGTCACGGAGTCTCTCATCAGTGCCTGTGTGATAGATAGGGCCATAGAACAGAGAAAAAGAGGTTGCTGGAAGGGGATAAAGTTGGATACAGTTTGGAACCTGTCACTTCCAACATTGGAGACATTGGTTTGAACTCTCCTCATGTCTTGCCAATGAAGACATTTTGTATTTGTCAAAATGAAGGCTGAGAAACATAAGGATAGGAGGTATCATTTGAATTCAGTCGTGGATCAGAACTCTAATTGTTTCAGCATGTGGCAATCACAGCATCTAATGTTCTAACTCGAGCTGGTTCCATCAGTTGTCCCTTCAGCTACCCAGGTCCTTTTAGCTCTGTGTTCAAAGGCATGTATTCAATTCCCATTTCTTGACTTCACACCCATACTCCCTGGCCTTGTGAATAGCCTGATGACCCTATATTGAAATCTGGGGCCACCAAAAACCTTTCCTATGCTCCCCAACCCTGGCCAGTAGAAGTCTTGCTAGTTTTGCCCATATACATAATTTCAACCATCTACTCATCTCCTCCCAATTCAAGCTGCCCCTCTGTTCTTACCTGACAGGACCATCCCACACATCTTATCTCTAAGTACTCATCTGAGTATCCTCTAAATAGGATTCTTCCACACAGGTGGATCCTTTCAACTTCCGTAGGATGGAAGCTCTGCTCTACCTGAGGCTCCATGGGTTTTCATTGGTCCTGGTCTTCACACAACCCCTCAAGCTTCCATCCTCCAACTCCATCCCCAACTCTGCCTCTCTCCCAGTGTCTGTAAGTCCATTGTCACATCACTGCTTCAGCATCATCTTTAAGATGCCTACAAAAATGCAATATTGCTAGATATTGTTGATTGATAATCCATCCTCCCCTGATTTAGTCATTATTATATTTGTCCCTTAGGAGATTCAAGCTTGTTCTTAAAAGGGATGTTTTTTTTTTTCCTGGAACAATATTTCAACTTAAAGGAGTAAATGGAGGTGCATGAGAAGAAATGTCAATGTATTACCAATATACTGGCTACCCAGAATAAGGCATAGGAGCTGAGGAAGGAGTGGGCTGAGGGATAAGGTGCTTTGTCAGATGGCCAAGATGAGTCTGGTGCCCAGGCCATGGTTCAAACTCAGCTACACTTGACTGAAAGAGTGCTGCCAAGGACACATGTGCCAGGGCCAAATGGCACAGG
Source organism: Mastomys coucha (assembly GCF_008632895.1). NCBI lineage: Eukaryota > Metazoa > Chordata > Mammalia > Rodentia > Muridae > Mastomys > Mastomys coucha. The sequence goes on along the minus strand of NW_022196905.1, from coordinate 158,699,170 downwards.
CCTTTTTTTGGCATTACCCCATGGTATGCATACTGGCTCCAACCAGGAGGACTGGCCCCCACCCCAAGGGCCAGAGGCTGAGTCTCTGCTATGGTTTGAGCACCTGGGAAATATGATTTCCAGAAGCTAAGTGATGGTCCTCAGAGATGGGTCTTTGAGAAGTAGTTAGGGTTATATGAGTCATGGTATTAGGCCCCCAATGACATCCCTGGCTTTCTAAGTAGAACAAGGGACACCATGACAGTCTAGTTATTCTCTGCCATTTCCTGATGTGGACACAAGTCTCTATGTACTAAGTACACCATGCTTTAGAGTTCTCAAACTCTAAAACAGACACAATTGCTGTCATAAATAACCAGTTTGAGACCAGTGAGATTGGCTCCTGCCACTACACCTAAGGCACAAATTTAATTCCCTAGGATCCACAGAATAAAGGGAGATAACTGACTCCTACAAGTTGTCCTTTGACCTCTACTCACTGTAGTTACTGCATGTGCACATGTGTGCATATACACATGCAAACACACACACATACATACATAGATACACACACACATGTACACACAGAGGCATGCACACAAAATAATAGATAAAACGTAATTTAAAAAATGAAGTTACTCAGTCTTAGGTGTTCTCTTACAACCACATAAACCATCCCTAGATACTCTTTCTCCCATTGTGTTCCTAGCAGTCCTGAACAACAGCACAGAGCCTACATGGTATATAGCAAAGCAATATTCGGAGACACCAGTCTCTGGGGTGAGAAACTCATCTCTGATCCAAATTTCCCTCCCTGATTCTGCACTCCCTGTGCCATTTGCACTGCAGAGTATGGACAAACATACTATAGACACAGTCCCAAGCACTTCTGATTGGCTGAGAGTGTCTTAAAGATGTCAGAGTCTGCCTTCTAGGTGACCCTGAAAGCCCTAATCATACAAAACCATGCTGATCGATGGACATGCTTCTATGGCTGGGATCACAGTTTGTGAATTCACTGTGGGCCTGAACCACAGCTTCTTAAACACACAAGCACGGAGTTGAAAGAAACCTAGCAGTGACAAAATACCCTCGAAAACCAAAAGAATTCTAATAAAAACCAAAATAAAATTAAAAGCCAAAATAAAATTAAAAGCCAAAATAAAATGAGACATGTCTCAATTTATAGGAGAAGTAGTGGCCAGAAGCCACCTGGAGTTTTGTCTGGTCACCGACGAGAGAGCTGGACGACTCTCTGTAAAGAGAACCCAAGGCTACCATGTTCCATGACTAAGGAGAACCCAAAGTTAGCATGTGCCATGACTAAGTCACCAGGCTGGAGCTCTAGCCTCCTCATAGTCCTGGAGCCATGTGGAGAGCTGCGACGTGCCCCGTCCTGAGATGGCGCCAGTTTCCACCTTCCGCTAGCCCAATAGCGAGTGCTTTCAATGGCAAACAAGTCCTTTTTTTGGCTAAGCTTGATGCATCTGGTTGCTTCCACATGAGAGTGGCCTATCTGCTTTGCCCACGTGGCTTTTAGAGGTTGGTTGATGCAAAAGTACTTAAGGCCGTTGGGTGTGGGCCCGGGGCAGAAGATTGTTCAAGGTTCCTGGATAAACTGCATTAAGAAGAGCTCAACGGGTTGCGTCCTTCTTGCTGGTCGAGATGGTCGCGACAGAGCAGATGGCAAACAAGGCGTACACCACCCTGGAAAAACTGAACAGCCATCTCCTTGGGGTTGCAGACCATGGGAAATATGCAAGGACAATTAATTTTGATAACAAGGCAAACACATACAATTAAAAGAACAGGCATAATTCTTTGAGATAATTGAAAAATAGATTGAGTTCAAGTTAATTCATGTAAACACAAAATGCTATAAAAGTAGGTCAAGTGGTAAAAGTGGGATTCAAGCAAGAAACTCTTATTTTTATTTCTCCCTAAAAGACTTATTGGTAATGCCTTCTTCTAATCTTTATGACAAGCACCTAGGTTTTATATCTCACAGACTCTGGTAATGTGTCATGGGAGTTGATGATTGGAACCCTGACTTATTGTTCTCTTCTGACTGGCAAGAATATACACATGCCTGCTTAGCAAACACACACACACATACACACACACACACATATAAATGCATATGTGAACATATATACTTTTTAACTTTAAAGTTTCTTTAAGTGCTAGGAAGTTGTTACTTATAGAAATGTTTGACTTGACACATACTAGTAAGATCAACTCTGTAACAAGATAAACAACTCCACTGAGGGGCTGGAGAGATGCCTCAGTGGTTAAGAGTGCTTGCTGCTCTTGCAGAAAATCTGAGTTCTCCTCCTAACATCTAGCTCAGACACCTCATAACCACTTGTAACTCCAGCTCCAAAGGAAGTCACTGTCTTCTGGCTACCCAGGCACCTTCTCCCACCCACAGAATTTTTTAAAAATAAATTCATTAAATATTTTAAAATAGGAAGTACAAGAAAAGAACACAGTATTTGAAACTTCAAGGAAGTGCTCTCAAATCTCCACTTATTAAAAATTATCAAACAGCTGATAATTTATCTCATATAAATTAAAACTTCACCTTTTCAGTATTCCATACAATCTTCTGCTATCCCTGCTGAGGACAGTTCAAACAAATGCAGTCTTTGCTTCCCTATTATCAATGCTATGTTTATGAATTTTTTTCAGGCCAACCTATGATATCTTGTCTCAAAATAAAACGAAGAAATAGAGAGAAGGGAGGATGGAAGAAGGGAGGAAAGGAAAACATTAGTCCATGAATGAATGATGTAGCTTTTGTGGGTTCTTAATTCTGGCTTCTTGGTAGCTGGATGGCCTACTGGTACATAACTTCATCCTGTTTCTCTTCCTGAGGCCATGTCCTTAGGCCCCACGTCTGCTACGCTAGAATAATGCATGCATGTCATGTTGCTTAGCTTTTTATATAACAGAAGGACAGCACGCTTTCCGTCAGCCCACCTCATAATTTTTCAGAAAGGAGCAAGATACAGCATCTAGAATATCCCCCAGAAAACATGCACGTATATACTCACGAATGCTTCTCTGGGAACTAGGAAGAACACCAGCTACCTCTCTGTGTGGTACAATCTTTCTACCTGCTCTCACCTGGAGAAATCACGTAAGCTGGCTATCATCATGGCACCTAGCCAGGCAATGTGAGCAGAGCGAAGAGCTTCTTCCTCCTGAAGCATCAGACCTGCCATGGTTACCATGACAACATGGCTTCCTAGCACCTCAGCACCCTTGGTTCCTGTCAGCTGGTCAACACTCAGCTGGTAGATCTCTGAAAAAAAAAGTTACACCTGCCTGATCCATGAAGACCCTTAATAGTGCCAAAAGCTAGGATGTGCCTTCCATGTGCAGAGTAACAGAGCCTGTGGCCAGCTCCATCACAACACTCATGCTGAGTGCAGTTGCTTCCCATCAGCTATGGGCATGCAGTTTCCAGACACCACCACCACATACCTAGGACAGATAATTGTTCCACTTGGCACATGCCTTCCTGCATGCTACGGGAACCAGCAATGTCCTGCTATGGAGAGAAGGGTACCAAGCTACCTCTTACGTGTTACAGTTTGAATAAAGATCAACCTATCAAACTAGGGACATGAGGCAGAGAAACTAACAGGTGGATTCAATCGTCAATGATCGAATAACATCACACATAAAATATTAAGCATATCAAGGGTATCAGCATATATCAGCATTACAACATATGAGGAGTGTGACACTTCTGACATCTCAGCAGCTCATGTCAAGATAGACAGCTTCCTGAGTCCAAACCTTCATCTCAGCAGCTGGATAGGTCACGAGCAGACCTGTTGGTTTGAGGTCTTAACCTTGAGCTGAAGTGGAATCCACAACATGGGGGAGGCCTTCCTCAGGTCCCACCCATCAGGACCCAGCAGGAGGTTTTAATTGCACCCATTTGCCAGCACAGCTCACCTGTCACCAAGGAACTTACTCTTGTCCTTTCTCTATCTCGGCTTAGTAGATCTCATTTATATCACTAGGTTACCAGCTTCAGAATTAAATATTTAACACAATACACTATAAGACAGATTTAAAAAGGAAACTAAGAGATGGGTGTTACATTTATAAGTAACATTTTTTTACTCTTTAAGTTGTTCCCACACTGATACAATGTATTTCAACTGTTATTGCTTCTTTGTTCTTCTTTTCTGGTGGGAAAGCGAGTTTCTCCTCCATGCCAACCCCACACTGTGGAGCTCTGTTACGCTTTGTCTTGCTTCTTCCTGGGAGGCTTTTCTGGCCATTATATTTGCTTCTAGCATAAAACAGACTCCACAGGTTTTATCCTGTCTGGGGCAAAGACAACTCACCAAACATCAATATCAATGTATTGCTGTGTACAGAGCAATTTGTTTTTAAATCTTTCCCTATAATCTCATTATGCATAATTTAGAAGCATGAATACTAAGCATGAACACTTAGACATCACCTAGCTAAGGACCTTCTATTACCAATGGGACAGCAAGGGAAGCCCAGAAACCCTGACCTCTTGTCCAGGGCATGATGTCTGATCTGAGTCTTAACAACAAAATGTTCATCATGATGAGTACTGAGTCCTGGGTCCCCTTTGCTTAGTGTTAAGTTCAAATACAGAGTCTACACCCCAACACCCAGGCACCACAGGGCATATTAACCTCAAAGACACAGAAATATGACCGTAGCATGGACCTTACAGGTAAATGCCATGTGCATGTGCAATGTAGACAGTTGAAACCTAGCAAAGAGAAAGAGGAAAGAGAGGCAAGAGGGAGGGCAGTGCAACCAAAGCCAAAGGGATAAAAGGAGAGTGTAAGCTTAGATTAAAAAAAAAAACTTTTAAAGCCGGGCGGTGGTGGCGCACGCCTTTAATCCTAGCACTTGGGAGGCGGAGGCAGGCGGATT
>NW_022196905.1:158671563-158694181 GCF_008632895.1 Mastomys coucha | reverse complement strand
AAAAAAAAAAAAAAACTTTTAATAAGGGTTCTCAAACACTTCCATCCCCCTTCTAGCCCACTGTTCAAAAGTAGGGGAGTAAAGATGTTAAATAGGACAAGGAGATGTGGACCTGTTTAGAAGTAGTTCCTTAGGGAGATTCCAATCTCTGTTTGTTAGGCTACCAGCAGTCCAGTTCAGTAGTGTCAGGATACCAAACACGAATCAGCAGCAGTGACGCAGTCCAGCAGAAACTGCCAGGCCTCCGCTGAATTTGACACTATTCAGTAGGAGTGACCAGAACCAGCCAGAACCCTAGGAGTTCTCTGTCATGCCTCTCTCAATGAAGTGAAGACTGGAGAATATGCTAGACCAACAGAGCATTGCAAGGCTAGCTGTGCAAGAGCCCTGTCACTGTCCATTGAGTCCTATATACATTCTTTCCAAATATCACATGTGCCTCAGCAAAACACCACGTGAGTCTGCATCACATGACACAACCAGAAACATCCACTTCAGGAGAGTGACGAAGAATCTGAGCCAGTTAAACATGGAGGTGGTGAGACTCCAACACTGATGCCCAGCACTCTCTGCTCACTCTCTCTTCTCCTTGACAATCAGAGGGTCTAGTCACCAGTGAGCCTTTCTTCCCCTTTGATGTGAGAACAGCCTGTAGAGCCTGATCAGCGCCTGGAATCGCCCTTCCTGTTTAGAAAGTTGTACAAGTGGCTACTGAGCTTACCGTTTCCAAGTAAACAGCCCAAATCCACCCAGAGGTTTCCTCAGAGATGTTGCAGACTTTTACCCTTTGACTTTACTTTCTTAGCTGCAACTCGATAGACCTTTGGCTTGAAGTGAGTCAGACCATGTAATCAGTAAATGCGCTGATAGAATTCACAGCTCCCAGAAGATGACGTGCAAATGATCAACAAGTATATGAAAAATGTTCAGCATGCTTTGACACCAAGGAAATGCAAACACATTCAGATTCCAAATCCACCCAACAAAATCACCAAGAAAGTAACAACAGATGCTGGTGAGGATATGGGGAGGGAGGAGAACTTCTGTGCCACTGGTGAGAGTGAAAACTGCTGCAGACACTGTGCAAATCAGTGTGGCAGTTCCGTAAAAATCTAAACTGAGAACAACTATATGACCCAGCTAAATCACTCTTGAGTATTTACCAAAGGACTCAAAGTATGTTAACACAGCACATTGGCACCAGAACACCCATGTATACTGCAGCACTGTTTACATAGTCTAGTATCAGTACTAGCCTAAATGATTCTCAAAGGATGGCTAGAGAAAATGCTGTTCATACATGCATACAAATATATGTGTACATATACATAGCATAATATGTATAGTGTGTGTATACTGTGTGTATGATAAAGTTCTATTCAATCATCAAAAGGAACAAAATTATATCACTTGTGGAAAAATGGATGCAACCAAAGATCATCATATTAAATGAAGAAAGTTAGATGTGGGAATATATTTCTCTCCTTTGTGAATCCACACACAGTTTTTGATGAATAGCTAAAGCAATGGTTTATACTAAGACTGGAGAAAGAAAGGGTGGGTGGATACAGTTGAAGTACATGGTGTGCCAGGATAAAAGCAGCAGATGAGGCCTATCACTGTGTGCAATGAACACACACAAACCAACAATTATTTTACTGTATCAAACATTTGTACCATGGATTCGAAGTGTGACTCACCTTGTCACTTCAATTAGATTAGAAACAACTCAGCCAGAAACCCCATAAGGTTGCTGTCAGAAACTCTTACAGCCAGCCAGGGAAGTCATTCTGACACTCAGGGCTACTGTTGGGTCCTTTCTATTAACCTCACTGACACAGCCTTGCCCCCCCTCTGGAAGGGGAGAAGTGTCTGAGGATGCTATAAAAGTAAAGGCAGCAAGCGTTCTCTTCCACCGGTGGCCAGAGCCTGGGAGGCCCCAGCTGTGGACCAGGCTGGCATCTGTTCATCAGCATGCACCTCCGTCTGCTCTGTGACTGTGTCACATTGACAGTGTCAACCATCCATCACAGTGCGCATGGTGATGTCAGGGTGTGGGTGTCACTGATTTGCAAGGCTACTCCTTAGTCTCCTTTCCTCCTGTCTCCCATACTCCCTTCACCCACCTCACACTGCTCCTGAACACTGTCCCTAACACACAAAGTCCTGCTTTTGCAACCTCCATCAGCTCTCTTCTCTCTTAGTCAGTGTAACCCGTGTTTCTGCCCCACTGAAGCCTTTCCCAGCCTTAGAGCAGGTTGGGTGAGTCCTGCTCTATGTGGTTCAATGACAGGGCCAGCCAGGATTTTTGTCTGTTCCCAGATGCAGCTGCCTCTCATCTCAGTCCTGATGTGTGGATCCTCCTCTGTAGAGTAGGGTGCACAGTAGGTTGGGTAGAGGCCACTCAAGTACACCCTGCACCTTGAAGAGTCCTACTTGTCCCTATCCCTGTGGGAGACTCTTATAGCCACACAAGCAGCTGCTGCCCAAGGATATGGGTTGACAGGACCCAGCTTCTACGGTTTCTGTGATGGGACAGACATGTTGCTACTGAAATGTCTCTGCTCTTACCCCAAAGAGGAGAGATGGGACTTTCCAAACTCTGTGACCAATGAGAGGCACTTTTGACCTCCAGGATGTAAACTGGATTGCCCTGTTGCAAGGACAGTCGGCTCTGCATACCCAGAGGAGACAGCCAGACTTCTACTCCCTCCAGGGCTCAGCTGGAGCTATTCACATGTGAGTTAGTGCCTTGTGCTGAATTGCTGTGGACTTCCTGGCACATGGTCACTGGCTCTTTTGGAAACATTACATTTCTTGGTACAACTGATATTCACCAAAAAAAAAAAAAAAGTGGTTTCAATGTTAAAATTGAATTCCTGGAAGCTTATCTCTACTCAAAGGCTCTGGGAAGAGTGTTGTGTGTTTATGGGTGAAACCACTGGGCATGTCAGTCACCCATATTCTGGAGCCTTTGCAGCAGTGGAGTGGTTGGTGAGCTTCTGATGGCCTTTGAGTCAAAATAGCAGCTGTGTTCCACACACATTTACTTGTGGATAATATTTCACACTAAGATCATACAGAGAATAGGAATGTGTACTACCAATAGACCACAAAGCAGTATTTCTTTGGAGGCTTCTATGTGTTAATAAATTACTTGACTTTTAAAAAAAAGGAATGTGTGCTAAAATACTTAATAGAAAGATTGTATCACACACTTTGGCATAAATAGACAAGGTCATATTCTGTTCACTGGAACAGTGTATTAAAACATGGTTGCTATGTCAACACAGGAAGTCTGGGACATTTAAATCCCTTCTTCATGTTCAGTTGACTAATCTACAGCAATAAAGTGTCAGTTTTGCAAGATAACCAACTTCAGTAATACAGCCTTAGTCCTCTCTTTGGCTATACTATATATATATATATTTTTTTTTATATAAAAGAGAAAGCGTACCTATTACAGGGTTGAAGATAGATGCCCCAGCAATGAAGAGCTCAGGCTGATCTTCCACAAGACCTGGGTTCAATACCCACCATCCACGTGCTGGCTCATAACTATCTAAACTCCAGGACAAGGGGAACAAATGTAGTCTCTGTTCTCCATAGGTTCAAGATATACATATGAAGCATCAATATGTATCCACAAAATTCCCATACACATAATTTTTAAAAATGAACAGACATCATCTTACATTATGATGCGATATACATTTCCCTTTTTGTTTTATTACACTTATTTTTACAATTTTATGTACGTGTGTGTGTGTGTGTGTGTGTGTGTGTGTGTGTATACTTGTGTGTAGGTTTCCATGGAGACCAGAGGTATCATATACTCCTGGAGTTACAAGTTACAAATGGTTACAAGCCACCTGACACGGGTTCTGAGAACTGAACAACTCTGGTCCTTGGGAAGAGGGATAAATCTTCTTAGCCACTAAGCTATAGCTCCAGCCCCTATTTATCTCATGTGCATGCATATGTGTGCATGCATGCTGCCAGCATGGAAACCAGAAGGCAGCTAACCTCTTAAGAGGTTTACCATTTGCCTAATATTAAAGCTCCTCATAAACTACACATTGGAGCATTTATTCCTCTTCAACGACTAAAGCAACAGTGCCCTGTCTACCTTTATGCATGTATTTTTCTAAGTTAATTGATCTATGATGTAAAATTTAATGAGGGCATCAAAGAATGGGAAACAACTGACAACCCCCCCCCAAGTTCTACTTGCTGAACCTTCACCATGCTTGTTACGTGAATAAGTTCCCCTGGCCACAGCTCCTCTATGTATAAGAATCCAATGTCCTCCCTGGATTCTGCCTTCCCCTCTCGTGGGAATACAGAATTCTCAGCTCTCCCTCTGAATGAGTAAGGGACACTGATAACTTCACAGAAAATGCTACACTTTCAAATCCCACCCCTAAGGCTGGTTAACTGATTAGAATTCAGTGATGTTGGTTGGTTGTCATGGTTTGTATATCCTTGGCCCCGGGAGTGGAATTATTAAAAGGTATGGCCTTGTTGGAGTAGGGATGTCACTGTGGGCATGGGCTTTAAGACCCTCATCCTAACTGCCTGGAAGCCAATCTTCCACCAGAAGCCTTCAGATGAAGATGTAGAATTCTCAGCTCCTCTTGTACCATGCCTGCCTGGATGCTGCCATGTTCCCACATTGATAGTAATGGACTGACCCTCGGAACCTGTAAGCCAGCCCCAATTAAGTGTTGTCCTTATAAGAGTTGCCTTGGTCATGGTGTCTGTTCACAGCAGAAAAACAAAACAAAACAAAACAAACCCTAGGACATGGGTTGTGATCTTCTAGGTCCAAAGCCACCATCTTTAGTTCCTAAGTAGCCAATCCTTGTCCACCTTTGTGTGGGACCAATAGAAAAAGCACCTTAATGAAATCCTACTTTCCAGCAGCCAAAAGGCTGAGAGTCATCAGAAGGCGTCTGAAGCCTACAGCTAAGATCAGCAGGGTCAAAAGAAAACATCAAGCATCCGAGGGGATGAGAAACATTGTGCTCTCAAGAACAGCGAGAAGGAAAACTACTTCTCATCATATAAAACACCTGTAGTGGCAACAGGAAGTCAGAACTTCATCCATGGGCAGTTCAATCAGGAACCCAGCTGACTGCCTTCACCTCCCCTCCCCCCATTTCTAATGGGAGACTGCAAATGTTCAAGTTGGTGCTGTTACCTCTCTCGGTTGCTTTTCTGATCTTTTACTTGGAAACTTCACCTGAGGTGACACTCTGCTCCATTTGGACTCTCTCAACTCCGGACTCCACCAGGCCTTCTCTGTGGCGCTTCCTCAGCCCACGTCTGCTGTGCATTTGTAAGCTTCAGATCTGATGGTGTTACCTTTTGTCTGCCGTCTCAGTTGGACCACAGCATCACCTCGGCTGGATGTTCTGAGCGCCTCACTTTGACTGCAGCTTCTCTGTGTCTGCTACCTACTATTTATTCCTTTTCATCTGGTTGCTGGATGCTTAATAAACCCACATAATCAAATCCAAAAGCATGGCTGTCTAAGATCAGTCTCCAGACCTTATAGAGCATTGCATGAAAGCCAAGCATGCAAAGCAGCGAAGGAGCTATCACCTCTCCTAGAACGTGGTCTATTTTTGACATTATCATGTGACTTCGGGTTTCACAAGTGGGCCAACAGAGAAGATCATCGTTTATTTGCAGCTTCCAAAGAACAAGGTCAGGATGGCAAACCAAAAGCTGAAGTCTGGAGGTCTGATGTGTGGGCTTCCATAGATAGAAGGCCAGCTGGAGAAACATTGGTAATTAAAGGAGCTGATGGGAAAGTATGCCCTAACAGAGGCAGGGCTGAGGCTGAAACGCTGGCAGGTCTGCAGCATCGAGGCCGTCCCAATTGCTCTACCCATGTTTCCCCTCTGCAGCCTGTTTATTAAAACAGTGCAGAATCTGAGGGTCCAGCCCAGGGAAGCCTTACCAGGTTGGGGAGCAGTCCTAGCTCCGCCTTCACTGCACTGACTGACACAGTGATTTTTGTACCTCCCTCAAGTCCTCATCTCTGCCTACAGATAAAGAGAACAACCTGCAGTGCCACTGCAGGCAACCGTCCTGTGAGGCCCCTCCTGTCCTCGCTCAAAGGCCAGGGAGCTGAGTACTCAAAACTGCAGAATGCACTCAGAAGGCTCAAGGGACACTTCAGAACTAGGATTCCAACTGGAGAAAGGCAGGGAGTCACCGTTTTCTAACCCTAGGTGGGTTCTTCTTAGGACAGTATCAGAGCCTCACAACCCTAACTCATGCTCAACATGAAGATGGCGGACTTGTACATGACAGGGGTGGCATTATTCAGCCGTGTCACAGATGTTCTCTCTGACAGCCACATGACAGCCACATTTCTGGCATTTTTTGCCTACATAAGGTTTACGTTGTTGATCACATCCTGCCACTTCTTCCATTTATTCAAGCCTCTGATATTGACCATTATGATTGTTTATATATGCTTAGCCCAGGGAGTGGTGTTATTTGATGGTGTGGTCTTGTTGGAATAGGTGTGGTCTTGTTGGAGTAGGTGTGTCACTCTGGGCTTTAAGACCCTGTCCTAGCTTTCTAGAAGCCAGTATTTTGCTAGCAGCCTTCAGATGAAGTTGTAGAATTCCGAACTCCTCCTGTACCATGTCTGCCTGGATGCTGCCATGTTCCCACCTTGATGATAATGGACTGAACCTCTGAACCTGAAGCCAGCCCCAGTTAAATTTTGTCCTTTATAAGACTTGCCTTGGCCATGGTGACTGTTCACAGCAGTAAAACTCTAACTAAGACAACCATTATAAGTATTTTCTTTAATATTTATGGAATTCCAGATTCTGAATTTCCTTGGAGGGTGTCGGTGCACACTCAAGTTCTGTGGGCTTATGGATAACATCTAGGATGTGCAGGTAGCATTGATATGAAGGTGGTTACCTGATGATGCAAAGGTCCCGTTGGGCTCAAAGGTTCATGGTTCTAATTCTGGCAGCATGCAATAAGAGAAGCAGGATACAGCAGACGGAGGCACAGGACACATTCTCTGTTGTGTTTCTGCCATGTCATCATTTATATGCTGACAGTGTCACTGTGTCCAAAGAATGGTCTGTGTTGGTGCCATGAATCACCCTTTGAGACATCACTACCTCCATCATAAGTCTCCAAAACCTTCCTTAATTGGCAGCTATTAAAAATGCATTATTCATGGAGGCTGTCAGAATGCATGGAATTGCTTTATTTCAATAAGTTATACTTAAATTTATTAGACCATTTTTGATTTAGAGCTACTAAAACCCAGGGAAATGACCATCCTATCAAATTTCAAGATGCGAAAAAGTAAAGGTGCCTGATTTTAACAAATGAAATGTATGTACATAACTAACATCAGCCATTAAATTTGGGCTGCCTGAAAGGACCAGAGCTTAGAAGTCAGGCACGTGTTTTGCAAATGGTGATTTCTGTAAGAAGAAAAGCCATGTTTTCATAAGCCATGCTCAAGCCCTGTATATCCCTCCCCAGCCCTTTGTTTAACATAAGGTTATGGGACACGGAGCAGTTGCTTGTTCCATTCAGCGCTGCGCCTGAGACAGGTAGCTTGTCTTCAATGCTCCGCGTTCTGTGTCCAGGCAGCCAAGCACCCGTGAACACTGCAGCAACCACATTTTTTCCTTCCTGCTAAAGTTCAGAGGAAACTTTCATGTAGCTTCATTTGCCAGGCTGACACCTTAGCACAAAAGCCCTTGGTTATTTCTTATTAAGATGCTTAAATCCCACTGCAGGTGTTGTGCCTACAAATGTCCCTCCGTCCCCAGCAAAACACAATTTCGAAAAAGTCTGAGAATCTTCCCAGAGGCCCCTGGCTGGAGAAATACCAACTTCAGAAACAAAAGGGTTCACTCTGTCCTTTTGATTCACTGCCATGGGAAATTTTTATTTTAGAGTATTGTAAAAGGGAGGCAGGCATCTCTCTCTCTCCATGCAAGGTTTCACGCCTACAGAGTCTACCAACTCATGATTGAAAGTATAGGATTAAAAGGAAATTGAGGGTGGTCAGGAGCAGCCCAGGCAATTTAGTGAGACTGTATAACAATAAAGGTTTTTAAAAGGCCAGGTACACGGCGCAGGGGCAGAGCACTTGTCCAGCATGTGAGCGGCCCTAGGCTTAATGGGTACCAAAGCAAATATGTCTGTACAGAACGTGTACCGCTTTTTCTCTTCAATATTCCACATGACACTATTCCTGGGAAGATGTGAACTACTCACTGAGAACAGACGAAAGCAAAGACATCATCAAAGTCCAGCTTGGAGAGCCAACGAGTTCTTAATTGGGTTAGTAACAGGAGTGTGGGTGTGAGGTTCTTATGGGAACAAAAATGACTCCCACACAGCTGCCTCCCTAAAAGCCCACTCTAGCTTGAGTGACAGCTCACAAAGATGGGAACCTGGAGCTCACAGCCTGCAGGCAGCTCACATGCCTCTTCTAGGCATCTTGGTGGGGCTTTCTCTTCCACAGCTGCCTTTACGGTGTAGATAAGCATATGGAGGGTGAGCCCCGTCCATACACTTATCTACTCCATGATCCAGACACTGGCTGCCTCCTGAGGCTTCTGGGCTATTCGCTCCCTAAGTCTTTGGAGGGTTTCTTTCAGAAGCCCCTGAGTCTTTAGCTAAAACTGAGTTGTTTTAGCTTCTCAGAAAGTTGCTGGACATGAATGTACTCGATAGAACATGGCAGAAAAGTAAGATCAGAAGCTCGAGTTTCTCCATTTTCTGTAATAAGGAATGAGTTAGAATCAGAATGGGACTGTATCTGGAGACAAGCTAGGCTAAACTGAGGCTGTTGACTGGGGTCCTCACCCTACTACTGTCTTGTCTCCTTGTCAGAAAATGTAGAAGGGACACACAGGATGGCAGCTCCACAAGTGATCATGAGAGAAGCCTGACAAGGCCATCCCTGCAACCCTGGGAAAGAGGGGACATGCTCTGCCCATAGCTATACCTGCAAATTCCAGCCCCCAGGACAAGGAGAAGAGAAATGCCTGTCATTAATGTCTATAATAGCTATGGAACCATTAAGAAAGAGCATTCATTTTGTCATAAAAAGCACTGTGGCTTTGGTCCTAATCTATGGCAATACTCACTTTGGAACACAGTTGCCATGTAAGACATTGGAAGACATCATCAAGGGCCACAGCCTCAGGTTACATAGTTGCATGGAAAAGGTGGTCTAGAACACCCTTCAGTCTCTCAGATCCTTCCAGCTGTGATATTAAATGTCACAGGAGAGATAAAGGCCACCTGTACATGACACAACACGACACAACACAATCAAATCCCTCCCATGCTGAACCGGAAGCACCAAACAGCTACTGCCGGTTTCCATCGCCATTCTGGGGCCGTTTGTAGCAGCGGGTACTGTGTCCACCAAGTTGTGATTTTTTTATAACAAAATACCTGAGCCTGAATAATTTATAATAAGCTGAAAATTATCATAACTCTGGACTCTCAAAAATCTACAACCAAAGCCCTAGCAATAGCAGCACCTGGAAAGAGCTGTGTGCACTTTAAATAGATCAGCAGTTCTCAACCTTCCCAATGCTGCGACCCTTTAGTACAGCTCTTCATGCCACGATGACCCGCAACCAGACAGTTACTTTTGTAGCTTCTTTACAACTGTAATATTGATACTGTTGTGAATCGAAATGCCTATATTTGATGTGCAGTTTATCCGATATCTAATGCCTGGGAAAGGGTAATTTGACCCCAAAGGGGTCGTGACCACAAGTGAAGAAACACTGCCATAGAATATTCTGTGTCTGGGTCCTCTGACGAGAAGGGAGTGCGTTCTCGCATGACAGGAGGAACGGAGCAGAAGGAGGAGTGGGACTCCCACGTCAAGCTTCTCACTAAGCTAGCAGAGCCCTCGGGAGCACATCTGGATACTGTTATCCAGAGATCAGTGTATAATGCTGTATATTACTAGAATAATTGTATGTACTAGCTACTTTTCTGTTGCTGAGATAAAACACTGTGACTAATGCCATGTACAAGTTTGTTTCCACTTATAGCTCCAGAGGGTTAAAGTCCAAAACAGTGGGGTCAGCATGAAAGCAAATGGCAGGCATAGCAGCTGGGCAGCAAGCTTAGGGCTCACAGCTTGAGCGGAGGGGACAGGAAACGGAGTGAGTCCTTACCTTCTGAAGGTGTGCTTCCAGTGATGTACTACCTCCAACACGGTGCTACTCCACCACCGACCGGGCTTCAAGTGTTTAAACACCTTAGATTATGGGGACAGTCTCACTCAAACCACTACATGGTATTATCTCAGAGATTGCAGTGTGAATTTTAGAGGTGCACAAACACCCACCCACTGACTGTAGCCGCTTCTTCCTTAACCTGATTCCCATTTATCCACACCCTCTGTGTAAATGGTTTTTATAACACAGTGCTTAGTTTTTCAGTTCCAACCTACAAGACCTAATAGCTGTGACTTCTACCTCTGGACACTCTGAAAAACTCCACGGTAAGTATCCTATGCTGGTCCTAGGGACTGTGTGACCTGACCCAGTCATCATTGTTCCACAAAGAGAGAGATGGAAAAGAAAGGAGATGCTTCACAGAACTTGTGAACTAAGTGATCCAGTCAGTCTTCGGAAGCACGCGTGCTCATCTTGAATACCACCATACTCAATGTTTACGAAGCTAACAAATGCTCATTAGTTTCTTTCTAGCTGTAAGCATAAAGCTTCAAAGTGAATCGAGACGATAGCTGTCCTATCCGATCAATATGTAAGGCAGAATACCAACTTAATTCTACCAAGAAAGAGAGCCTGATTTAAGCGGATGCAGAGTAATTGTTTACCACATGTAGATGTAAGATGAACTCCGTTCCATAAGAATACTTGAAAACTGTTTCTGCGTAAGGCCCTATCCTGTCAACTGAAGTGTAAATTTAAGTTCACCCATTTTGCAGGCATCGTGCTGCTTGTCCGATCCATTCACATGCCTAAGTCAGAGTCTGCTTCGTAAATCTTTGCCACCTAAAAGATGATGTATCACTGCCTAAGGTACTAAAGAGCCTCAGTTCATACACATGGGTCTGTAAATCAGGCAGAACCAGAATAAACTTGTTCTATGTCTCTTTCTATTCCTGGCGACCCTTCCAAGTGTAGGAGAGGATTGGTGATGTATGTATGACACAAGTCTCTTTAGCCCAGGATGTCATCATGTTAAACAAGCATCTTACAGGGGTTAAGAGAATGGAAATTTAGCAGCCACTGACCTACTGATTGGGATACTTCTGAAACTGAAGGGATGGAGACACCAAGAGAGGGGTGGACTGAGAAGGGGAGGGAGGTGAGGGGAGGAAGGAGAGGGAAGGGAGGAAGAGAGGGAAAGAAGATATTCATAGCACTTGTACTCTGGAACTTCTGGGCCCAGGCCCTGGAAGATTTTCTTCCTCCACCCACTTCACAGAGACAGATTGCAGGTCTACAGCTATGGTTCTCAGCCTTCCTGATGCTGTGGCCCTTTAACACAGGTCCTCGTATTAATACATCCCCTCATGATGTGGTGACCCCCGGCCATAAAATAAGTATTTTCACTGCTACTTCATAACTGTAATTTTGCTACTGTTGTGACATGTAATGTAAATATCAGATATGCAGACTATCTGATAAGCAACCCTCAAAGGGGTCATGACCCCCACCTCGAAAACTGCTACTACACGGTGAAGCTGGAAGCAAGAAAAGCCTGTGTTGAGGGAACGCATGTTTGGTAACTGAGAACTATGCGACTAAATTCAGGTGTTAAGTGGAAATGAAATTGGTCGAGAGATAGAGCTCATTAACTATTGTATTCAAAACTTATAGAAGTGAGAATATCTTAATTAAAACTGATACTAGACAGTAATTAGGTAAGGGAATAGAAGAACATGAATATTAAAATTGGATAACCTGCATTGACTACTAGGACAAAAATATAATTCTTTCAAAATACCAGAATAATTTTTACAAAGATAGGCAAAGATGACACATTAAAGGAATATAAAATGAATTTTTAAATGCTGATAATAATTGTAACACAAATCATAAAAGGGACCCAAACAAACAAATCTTTTTTGAGATTCTTAATATACGTATGTATGTATGGGCTTAACAGCTATATTAAAATAAAAATGTCTAAAATTTGCCTTAAGAGTAAGACAAAATTATATATTACAAGTAGGAGACAAAGTTAGCTTACCAAGATCTGTAAAAGCAAATAAAGGGCAAGCAAATGTTCAAGTTAATTGGAAGAAATGAAGTATTTTTGTAATCCTACTAAGAACTGAGGCCAAAAAGATTTAATTACTACACTTTATTATTATGTATTAAATTCTCAAAAAACAAAGTTAAAGTAAATAAAATACTTAAAAGTAAAACTAAACAAGAATACCATGTTTTCATTATTAAAGCTACAACTTAGAATGGAACTATAATCATAAAGCTGCATGTACACTAAAACAGCATCCAATAATACAACTAATAATAATAATAGTAATACAGCCAATGCCACTGAGAAAAAGTAGGTCATGCAAGGCTATGTACATATGCAATAACTATAGTGGGCTCACATACAATTGTAAGTTCAAATAAATCATGCTCATGAAAATAATGAGAAGTGCGTGGTATATAATAAAGTGTATCTGAATAGTACCGACCACAGCGTGTCTGGCAGCCAGGCTGAGAAGCTCCAACAGCTTGCCTGCTCCTGGACTTCTCGGCAAGTGACGGGCCCCCGCACAACCCTGTGTATCAGAAGGTCTCATGTCAAGCCACAGTTGTTAGCTTTGGTGTGTCTCTGGGTACTTACACAGCCCTCGAGCTTCTTGCCAGTTCATTGTGTCTGTGCTGTCTCTGTAAACCTTTGTCACGAGAGAGATGAGAGATGACAGCCAAATGGAACTGCTGCTCATATGCATTGGCTTTCAATCAGACAGAACTTGAAGTTACTCCATAATCCTTTTGATTATTAGTGACCTTTCAACTGTACAAGAGCATGAGTAGTACGTGTGCTGTATAAGTCTCTTTATTCCATGGCACAAGAAGAACAAGCATCCGACAGCCTTCAAGTGTGGTGGGAATGGAACTTTACCAACCACTGTCCCAAAACCTTACTAACCAAGATACCTCTGAAATTAAAGAAAAGAATCTCCATATCAATCCCAACTTTGATACTTCCGATTATTCAAATTCACTGGATCATGCTTCCATTGAATAGAAAAGAGAATGCTTTTGTCTTTGTCTTTGGGAGACGTATTCAGATCATTTAACCCTGTGGATAGGTTCTCAGCTCCTGGATTAAGGCACCTCCAGGTTAAGAGAGTTTAAATCTCTAAGAGAAAATTCTGACATCTGCAATGTGTACCAACATGCCCAGGTCTCACCTGGTATTGGTCAGTGCTGACAAACAACATCTCACATTCCCCTGAAAGTGACTTTTTTTTTTCTCCTCCTCTCCATGTCCCTACTGCTGAAGTGTTCTGTTCACATTCTTTATCTCACCTACATGGCCATCCACACTGACTCCTTCTCTTCTGCCAGGCCTTCTTCCACACCCAGAACCAGACCCTGACACCCAAAGAGCCCGGGAACATGCACACTGCTCCAGGGATGCCAATGCCAACAATACTGCCCATGGCAGCAAGCCCCTGTACCTGTATCGTGAGGTATACCTCTATCCTGTTAAAATAACTGGGCACCTTTTCTACTCAAGGGGCTTATGTATTTGTCACCCAGGTTTCGTGAGAATTTGGGAAGATTGTGTGAGTTCCACGTGGCAGAAAAGTAAGAGATTTAATTCAAAAAGTGCCACAAAGATTTTCCGGCCCATCTTTTGTCACAGCAATAGTAATTAAAGTCCCGTTGAGGTTAATGGAATCAGCTATTGTTAGAAGCCACAGTGACAGCTCTCCAGGTTCTGATTAATTGTTATTCTTAAAGTTAGTCTGGCTTCCAGACAACTTTAGCCTTAACCTTCCTTTAAATAACTCTGTGATTATGTCTTGGCATGCTTTCCCTGCATGGTTTGTAATTGTGTGTATAAAATGTAAGTTACCCTCATGGTCAAGTGTATGGTGGGTTAACAATATCCTTGAGTAGGCAGAGAAAATCTCTCAGGTGATTTGCCAAGTTGACTGGACTTAGCATCATCACCTGGGAGACACACCTCTCCGTTTGTCCATCGAGGGTTTCTAGAGAAGTTTAACTAAGAAAGAAAGGCCAGCCATAAATGTTGTTGGTGCCAACATGGACAATAGGACAAAGGCCCAAGACTCTGTAAAATGGGGGAAAAGCAAAGAAAGTCAACGGAGCCTCCTTTTTCATCCGTCTGCCTTCTGCCTGAGTCACAATGCAACTGCTCGCTTACACTCATACCACCATGTCTTCCCAATACAAAGGACTATTAGCAAGCACCTCACACCATGACATCGGGCAACCCTTTAAGATATAGGGAAGATTAGAGCGTTGGCATCGGTTTGACAGCCTTCCTTCACTTGAGATAAATGCTATGAGATACATGTGCTTCTCCTGTGTGCTGCTTCCCGCAGAGCAGGATCCACCCAATGGCTATGAGGTAAAGTCAAGCACAGTAAACTCACAAGCTTGACAAGGTGAGAAAGAGGGAAATGGCACTTAGAAACTGTTCACTGTTTTCCTTTGGTGAAAGGGACTCAGGTAACGAAGCCTCTCGCCAGTTGTAGCCACCAAGCAAGCTAAGTGTGTGTGGGGGGGGCAGGGGGGGCTCTGTGACTTGTTTGAGATTTAAACAGTGCCACAAGGCACTGAACACACAACCCTGCAGAAACTAGAATACTGACTCACTGAGCTGTGAGTTCTCTGAAAGGAGAATAGGGGACATCCTGTTCACAGATGGCATCCTTAGATGACATCAATAGCTGGAGAACTTGGCACAGATGCCTGAGGGACACAGACCTTAGGGACCTCATGTCATTGTGTTTAATTCCTGGGTCACTTAAAAGAAGAAGGAGATGCTATAGTTCCCACAGAGAAATTCTAAGCACTCCTTGTTAAAATAACATTGTTGCTCCTTGTAACCTCAACCAAGACAGGCATTATTAGTACATCTATAACCCAACGACCCTAAGTCATTGGCTACATAATGTCCTACCTCTTTCCTAGACTGTCAAATAGACCTTTTAACTTTTATTTCTCATGATTTAACTATTCAACCCCATGTCCAACTGCCTAAACTTCTGTCTTAATATCTATTATATATATTAATATCTATTATATATATATATATATATATATATATATATTAAATACATCTACTTAAGCTCTCTGTTGCCACGTGCTTTTATGGAGAACACTCTATTATGAAGAACATTCAGTGGTGACTCATCTACAAGGCAAAGAGAACTTTTAAATGTAAAAAGTTTTGTCTACCACTAAACTGTCTTTGCAAACTCAGAATTCAAACTACTTAAGATTAAAGAATTTTAAACTCTCATGGCTATTGTTCTATTTATTTTTAAAAACCAGACCTATTTAAAATTCAAACACTGGGCTGTTCAGTCAACTTCCTATTTGCTGGAACAAATGCTCAATCGCTTTTCCCAGAGCCTCAGAGGACATTGAAAACTCAGCAACAGATTAGAACAGCAAGAACTTTGAGCGCTTCATAAAAAATGATAGATAAAGCAGAAACAGTACAGTTGTGCTCTGAACACAGGGAGTTAACCACCTGGGTAAGTTACAAAACTTTCCAGATAAAGGCAAAAGCAATTCCCTATCTCGTTCTTAAGAAAGAAAAGAGAAAGCAGCCCAAGCTTTGTTCTAATTCCCAAAATTCTTCTGCTTGTAACTTGGAAAATACACAACAGATTTAATATTTAGGTTTCGTTAAAAAGATCTTTCTTTGTTTGGTCCCCAGTGTAAGCTTTATTAAAAACAGTATTGAGACATAAAAACTGTAAAAGGTCTTTATTATAAAGCATTTGACAAAAATTCTTTTCTTGATTCCATTCAACATGGGATAGGAGCATAACAAGTATTTTTTTTCATACCAAGGAAGAAGTTGGGCTAGTGTTCAAGGGAGCTAAACTCATTGTCTTCCTCAGAGAGGTCAAACCAGGAGTGTTGAGTGAGGAATCATTGACCTTCCTGAGACCCCCTGCCTTGGAAGCAGTCAGATTCAAAGCATGGAGACTGAAGAGTCCCTGAGGTGTCTGTCCTCCTTAGCAGACAGATGGCACACTTGCTCACTCCATTTGATCTAAGCAGTTGCTTTCAATGCTATCACTGCATGCAAAGTCAATTTAGAGAAAGAATGGTTCATTTGAGAAATTTGGTGTTCTTTTTTTTTTTTTTTTTTTTTTTTTTTTTTTTTTTTTTCATAGAAACAAGCTTCATTCTAAAGGTTAAGAAAATAGCATTGCAGCTGACTGGGTCTCGGAGCAGCAGCATACTGATGCAGGCACTTGAGTGGATACTGCCAAGACCTAGCACTACGACCCACCAAGCCACAGTAGGGACGGGGAAAGTTGGTGCGTTCTCCAGCAGGCTATCTTCAGTGCAAACCACCTCTGCTAGTATTATTGCTAAAGATGACTGCTTTACCTCCTCATGCTGACTACATTTTTTTTTCATTTTTTTACCCCCCCCCCCAGAGCTTATAGATGAAATCTAAGACCTCAAATAAGCTAGGCAACTTCTATACCTCTGAGATATATCAGCAGCCTTCTCCTGGTTCTTAATTTAAGTATAGCTGGCATTATTCAGGCTTAAAACCTTGAGTGTAGACTTTACTAATCTTTACATATGAATGTCCCATATGAAACCAAGACAGAGCATTTTCAGAATACCCAAAATTCTTCCATAAGCCTATCCTGCAAACTCTCTTGATGTCATATATATTTATTTATCTTCATTCTTGTATCTCTCTCCTCAATGTAGATTTTATAAAATTTCAATCTGTGTCTTTAGATTATTAAAATGTCTGGGCTCTGTGAGTTCAAAAGTATCTGTTACATACTTATATATCTGACAGATGAAATTAAACCTTCCAGCTTATTCTTCAGTGCCCTCATATATCCAGGGCTCTGGTTAAGAACTCTGTTGTGAATCAAAGTCTCGTCGTTTATATCCATCCACATCTATTTGGGTACTTCATCATCCTGCTTCTTTCTGAACTACAGATTTCAGTACCTGCTTAAGTTGGACTTGAATAGTTGTTATCAATGGGAACTGATGGGTCTAGTAGGGACTGTGGCAGAACAATTGTCACTTTGTGTCCTAGAGTGACACACACATTGCCTCCCTACTTAGTATGACTCTTTGTCAAGGAAAATTACTGAGTGGTAGCCCATGAGAGAACTGATATGATGCCAATCAAGTCCATCCCAATAGGCTTTCAGGTAGGTTAGGAAATAATGTGTCTTTAAAAGTTACAGTGAAGCCAACAAGATGTTTGATATCCAAATCTATGTATTGAGGAATTCAGCAGTTTTACAAAACATTTCATGGTGAATTTTGGCTTAGAAGTCTTCAAAAGCTAGGACCTTTCTAACTATGGGGAAAAAACCTGGTTTTATGCCAGATATATTCTAGCAAACAAATTAATTTAAACATGTACTCTATTCTATGCCCCTCTTTCCCAGATTAAAGAATTTATGCGGTTCTTCCGTGCATGACTTTCAGAAAAAAAAAATTTTTAAAGTACAATTTGATTTAATATAGTTTAATATTAGATATTGGTTTACCTTACAGAAATAACTCAAGTTTACATTGTTGATCTTAATTCAGCTCTGGAATAATCAAAGAGAAAGAGGTCTTTATCTTCACACGGTCTTAACTGAATCTGTTTTCCTCAGCCTCAGACTGGCCACTCCACAAAGCTGCACTCGGTACAGTTCCCTGTGTTGTGCTGTGCTAGGTCCTGAGTAAGAGCCATTATCACAACCCAGTGACTTGGGAAATACAAACAATCCCAGGCAAGTTTTTGTTTCAGGGACCTGTAGTGTACAAATGATAGCTTGGAGAAATGTCTGTCAAAGTTATCTCAGAAGCCGCCATCTCCAGGGAAGATGCTGATGGACTTTGAAGCCCAGGAAGAGTTAGGTAGTTAGTTAGATGTTGGCACAGTCAGGGATCATAATCAGCAGCTTCAAGACCTTGGGTGTTACTCAAAGGGACGGGGTATGAGTTGTATCTCTGAGCAGAGATATGATATCCTTAGCTGCCTAGAAGATCCTAAGACTAGTGAATAGCCAGCTAGAGACTCTCTGCTTTGGAGCAAGAGCTCTCCATTGTCCTTTCCCAATGCAAATGGGCCTATCAATCACCTGGACATAAAATCCCCTCCAGGGGAAGCTGCCTGTTCTAGAGAATTTAGAAATTATATAAAACCTGTCTAATGTGTTGATCGGCACATCTCTCCTCCCATTATCTGTTTCTCTCCTTTACAGGGTGCACGGCCCTGCCATGGTCCCTTTGGCTGCTATTCACTCTCAGCCCCTGTGAGCACGCCACCCTCCTCTGTAATGAATTTCACCTGTCATCTATGCAGGGTTCTGTGTGTTTCATCTGAATTCTTTCAACAAAGATCAACAAGACAGGAGAGATGAGGAATCCAGGACAGGGGTTCCAAGGATACCATAGTAATAAGATGGGTCACCAGGAACCACATGAACCAGATCCAGTGCGACAGTAGACAATGAAGTCAGTTCACAGAAAGCACTCAAGAGCTTCACAGTCCCCATGCAAGGTGAACCATCCAGTGTGATCCCTGGGACTTCAGGGAATTGTCAGGGGTCTGTTTGGCTTGGAGTTAGATATGATAACTGGGCTGTCTGGTCTTATGTTAGCTTGGCACAAGCTAGAGTCATCTGTAAGAAAGGAAACTCAATTGAGAAAATGCCCCCATAAGGCCCAGCTGAAAGACATTTTCTTACTTAGTGATTGATGGAGGAAAGCCAGGCCATTGTGGTTGGGATTATCCCTTGGCTGGTGGTCCTGGGTTCTATAAGAAATCAGGCTGAGCAAACCATAGGAAGCAAGCCAATAAGCAGCATCCCTCCATGGCCTCCAAATCAGCTCCTGACTCTGATTTCCTGCCCTTTTTGAAATCGTATCCTGAGAACAGCAATATGGAAGTATAAGCTGAAATAAACCCTTTCTTCCCAAACTTGCTCTTTAGTCATGATGTTTCCTTACAGCGATATAAACCCTAAGACAATGAATTGTGAGGAGTCAGCGAGAATCCTTGCAAGGCTGGGGCCATCTGTATAATCTTAACTCTCTGAAGGTCCTACAGAAGCCACCAGGGTGAGCCCCTCGTGGGATCAGAAGACCACCACAATCTGCTGGCTAACACATGAGCTATTGAAAGCTGTGTCCTATGTAAAGAATAAGGTTTAGAAGACCACTGACCTCCCTTTAGCAAAGAGCGCACATCTACCAAGGCAAAGCCCAACCAATAAGAAATATAAAAGCCTTGTGCTTAAGATGACTCCAACCTTGGGTGCACTCTTGTTGGCCCTTCTACAGCTTAACCCAGAACCCCGAGTCCCTGCCCTTTCTCTAGCTCCCCTCAATAATTTTCTTCTCTTACATGTTGCACAACCCTGAATACAAGTGGCCTGCATTTCACTGTCAACCCCCATGTGGAAAGATATAATAAGCAAGTCTGCCTTTGTCTTTTGCTCATCTCTAAACACTGAACTTTACAACCCACTTGTGAAAGGGTTTTTTTTTCTCCATTGGGCCTTGAGTTTCAGACAATAGATGAGGAACACCAGACAATAGAGTGGGAACACCAGACAATACAGCGGGGAGCACCAGGCAGTAGAGTGGGGAGCACCAGGCAGTAGAGTGGGGAGCACCAGGCAGTAGAGTGGGGAGCACCAGGCAGTAGAGTGGGGAGCACCAGGCAGTAGACTGGGAGCTCTATAGTGGTATGGATGTCTATGTGGCCACAGGTTGACAGACAGTAACAAAAATAAGAATCAAATTGTGTATAGACTTTTTAAAATGTTAGTATTTTCCCTGTAGAGATGAAAATTTTAGAAAATAACAAACACTTCATGTGTTCTGTGGACTGGAAAGCCAACCACAGAGGTGGCATGAGGGGAGCCTACTGCTCCCTTTCCTGGGAAAATGAAAAGTATCAAAAAACTAAATCCACCCCATCCTCAACTCTTTCCAGATGAAATGCTGTTCATGTTTTTTTCTTTCTAAACAAAAATGTTCCACATTACTATCAACACAAATTACTACAAGGAGTTTATTTTTGGCATCTACAAACCTCAGTTATGAGATTGGAAGATTAGATTTACTGCAAAACTAAGTAAGTGTGAGTGGAGTTTCTTGTGTATTTTCAGTTCAAATCTTTGAAAGCTGTTTGGAGTTCACAGTAGCAAGAGACCCCTCTGTCACTGGGCCAGATACAGGCCCTCCGGTGCCTACATCTGTCAGGCTAGAAAAGCCTCCTTGAGCTCACAGAGATGAGCCATTCAAAGTGAGCCAAGCACCAAGCCTGCTTGTGTAGTCTCAATGCTCTGGGATGCTCCTTGTCATCCCTGAGAGGAGAGAAAGAAGAAAGGGGCCTATCACAGTCTGGTGGAGGATGATGGTGCAGAATGTCATGGCTCTGAATGGCCCTGGACCACTGTGTGGCCCCAGGACCTGTGTCTCTAGCCAAGGACTTTATGCCTAGCAATGACATGCCTAGAAAATGGAAGTAGGTGGTGTTTTGTTGTTGTTGTTGTTTTCTTTCTTTCTTTGTCATCAAGTATCCATACCTATTAGTCAAATTCAGAGGATAGAAGCCACACAAAGTGAAGCCCCTGAGGACCCTACCTATATATTCCACAGTGTCACCAACCCCCTGAGCCATATTCTGAGCATGCTCAGAGCTCAGTGTTGAGCTTTGTATCCAAGGATGGAGTTGACTGCACTGGCACTATGCTGAGAGACAGGTCAGACCATTAACACTCCTCCCAGCACTGTGTCAAATAAGATCTATCCATATCAGAAGTACTCTGCTGGAGCAAGAAGAACTTCCTGAGGAAGGGCAACAGCTCCTGTGTGTCTTACATCACAGATTTTGCCCTCCTGTTTCCTTTGTTTGGGGTTCTCTGTTGGGATGGGGCATCTAGAGTAGGAGTGACTTCATAGTTCCTTAATTCATTTGTTCATAAAATTGCTTGTTGATCTTCAACTTGGTAAGAAACCCTAGGAGAACAAGAGGAGACACAGTGAGCAGAGGCAGATAAAGGCTAGGCCTCACGGGGCCCAAAGGCCTTTACATGGAGGAAGGAAGTACGTACACACACACACACACACACACACACACACACACACACACACACACCCTTAGACACACATACATACAAAGAAACACCCATAGACACACATATGCAGACACTCATATATACACTCACTCACACACACACAAACACCTATATACACACATATACAGACACTCATACAAACACACACACACACCCTCATACACACATACAGACACAGAAACACCCATAGACAAACACACACAGACATTCATATATACACTCACACACAACAAACTCTGTATACACATGCAGACACACAAACACCCATAAACACACATACACAGACACTTATACAAACACACACACCCTCATACACACATACAGACTTGTGAACGCCTATATACACACAGACACACTTACGTGCACACACACACACACACAACCAAGCTCTCTAAAGTTATGTGACTGTGACAAGTGGGTATTTGGATAAGAATTTTACAAGAATTAATCCATCAAGGAAAAACAGGGCTTATCTGGATTGCTAGGTAAGCCCTTTACTACTGATATCCACGCCTAGCCCCAGTCAGGAGAGATCTAAAGACAGCAACAGGTGCTCAGCTACTTAAAGGGAGGAGAATAGGGAGGGGAAATTGTTGAATGTTAAAGATCTATGGAAATTCTAACTTCTGCAGCCAATATCTTCAGGACGGATGCAAAGCTGATAGATCCTCAAAGGCTCCACTGCCCATCCCTCAGAAGCCACCGAGTGCCCGCATGCACTGCCCATCCCTCAGAAGCCACCGAGTGCCCGCATGCACTGCCCATCCCTCAGAAGCCACCGAGTGCCTGCATGCACTGCCCATCCCTCAGAAGCCACCGAGTGCCCGCATGCATTAGCTACATCTTCTCTCCAACCACTTCAGAAGCCCACTCTAGGGACATTCTTGCCCTAGCAGCCAGAGCAGATTTCTCAGAGGCAAAATCCACCACCTACCTTCCTCCACTCAAGCCCATCACAGTGAGAACTATAGAGAGAATCAAGTAATCTTTCAACTGGCTCACAGAGTCCAGAACAGCACCAGCAATGCAAATGGGGGCAGAGAAAGGTCTTCAGTTAACAATGTTCCCAGAGTCACATTAAGAAAGCAGACAGAATTAATAACATATTTTGTCTAAGCCAATGTATCTAAAACATAATCGTACGTAAAAACATATTGAGATTATTTTACTTTTTTTAAAATTTTTTTTCTTTTAGATATTTTCTTTATTTACATGTAATTTTCTCCATTCCCAGTTTCCCCTCCAAAA
>NW_022196905.1:158670717-158671231 GCF_008632895.1 Mastomys coucha | reverse complement strand
TGGATATTAGCCCTCTATCAGATATAGGGTTGGTAAAGATCTTTTCCCAATTTGTTGGTTGCCGTTATTTTTAATAGGGTTATTTGGTTCTCTGGTGTCTAACTTCTTGAGTTCTTTGTATACATTGTATATTAACCCTCTATCAGATATAGGGTTGGTAAAGATCTTTTCCCAATTTGTTGGTTGCCATTTTGTCCTATTGACAGTGTCTTTTGCCTTACAGAAGCTTTGCAACTTTATGAGGTCCCATTTGTCAATTCTTGATCTTAGAGGAGAAGCTATTGGCGTTCTCTTCATGAAGTTTTCCCCTGTGCCTATTTGCTCGAGGTTCTTCCCTACTTTCTCTTCCATTAGTTTCAATGTATCTGCTTTGATGTGGAGGTCCCTGATCCACTTGAACTTGAGCTTTGTACAAGGAGAAAGGAATGGATCGATTTGTATTTTTTTACATGTTAACCGCCAGTTGAGCCAACACCATCTGTTGAAAATGCTGTCTTTTTTCCACTGGGTGGTT
>NW_022196905.1:158666025-158670084 GCF_008632895.1 Mastomys coucha | reverse complement strand
GAAGGCCTCTGATTTGCTTGAGTTAATTTTATATCCAGCTACTTTGCTGAAGTTGTTTATCAGGTTTTACATTTTACTGTGCACTCAATTCCCATTATTCTCATGCATATCCCCCCAAAATCACCATATCCACATTGCATGTAAATTGTTTTTTAATTATGCGTCTGCCGTGCAGAAGCAAGTCATGGGTCACAATGCTTAAAATAACGTTCTCCTCCACAGCCATCATCCTGTACAATTAAAATGCTAACCAAGTCTGTGCTGGCTCAAAGCATGGCTTCCCTTGACCAGTTCATACCTTGGAGTTATAGATATAACAAAGAAAGAAGGAATATACTTAATTGTGTGTGTGAAAGGGGCAGTGTATATTCTTACCATAAGGCAGTAAATAAATAAATGCAAATTGGAAATCAATACCTCTGAAAATGTTTCTTTTGCTTAAAATGGTGGCTCAAAGTCAAAAAAATAAGGTAAAGGGAGAAGAGTGGGGCAAAAAATGTCAGCTTTAAAATATGAGAGAAACACTTAATGGCAATCACAGATGATAAACAGAATAGAGTATAGAGAGAGGCAAATAAATATGCCTACATAGTCATGAATCTGCTTACCTGTCATTTATATTGTCTGGGTAGCAAAGACAGATACAGATATAGATATTGATGTATGGATGAATGAGGCCAGTAAAGAAAAGCTGAATCAGCATGTCCTCTGCACCTGCCAGGAGAGCATCTATGTTGAACTCCTATGAACACAGGTGAGCTCCTTGGGTCATGGAGGCAGCCCCATGTCCTCAAACACTGGGGAAGTCACTGGTCTTGTTACATACCTACACTAGAAAAGCATTTATGCTGCACAGCTTACAACTACCCACGATCAGGATAGAGTTGTGACATGTATGGCTCCTGTCCTTATCCTTAAGACTGAAGGTTAGATGTCAGGAATATTGAGTTCTACCAATCCTCTGAGATGCTGACTTGTACCAGTGGGAAGAGATGAAGCCGCTCACACCAGCCGAGAGGGAGGGCACATTCACGAGGAGACCGTGGGAACACGTAAGTTTACAGTGTTCAGAAAACACTAAAGGCTGGAGACCCTGAACTGAGTCCTAAACCTTGGGTAGCAGATCACAGAACATAAAGAGATACAGGAGGATTACAAAGTACTTCTGGGAGCACAAGTCCCATCGGCTCACTGGGAGCAAACTCTTCTATCCAAATAAGACAAGACAATGACTCCAGCTCCCATTTTAGCAGCAAGCTAGACGCCTGGGGGACCCTGAAGGAGACAGGCTGAAGAAACATCTTCACTAACTCTGTTCTCTCCTGGCATGCAGATATTACTACGTTCTGGGAGCGTGTAAGGAGGTTGGATAGAAGGTTCAAATTTCTCAGGATTGACAGCCAGAGGGGCTTTTGCTTTTTATGCTACTACAAATAATAACTGAGAATGAATAATTTGTGAGCAGCAGGAATATGTTTCCTGCAGTCCTGGAGTCTGGAAGTCCAAGCCTGAGGAGCCATACCTGACAAGGATTTCTCCCTGGGGGAAAGAAGAAGGTACTTCCTTCCATATGGAGCCCACTGCTGTCATAACGTGTGACAGTTTCAGTCTGTTCGTCAGGAAGAAGCCTCCAGAGGCCCTGCTACTCAACATCATTGCCTTGCGAATAATCTTTCAATACACAAACACCACAACAGTAGCCTTTTCAAAATAAACGTCCAATTCATACACAAGGAAGTCTATGAAGTCTCCTGGAAAATCTTAAGGGAAAGCTAGGGGGAAACTCTACTAGTGGTCAAGGACATCAGGACTTGGGAGATGGCCTTGATCAATCCTAACCTGGGAATATAAAGCACCTTCAGGATAAAAGAAAAGTATGCAATTAAAGAGAGGTTTAAACTGTCTTGTTTTTAACAGCTGTAAACACCTACTAAATGTTTGCAATTAATTTAATTACGTTAGGCACTCAAACATGCCTTCAAATAATGCCTCGTGGTAATATGAAGCATGTGATGTGTTCACCTTGATGCTAAGTCCTGACAACCAATGCAGAGCATGTTCATCACATTGCTAGTTTTAAGAACTCTGCTCTGCATTGGTAGTCAGAAATTAGAACACGCTCTTAGGAGGGATCCTGCTGGTCTCAGGGGACACTGTTCAGACATGAGAAGGCAGGCTTGCTCTACTGCAGTCCAGCATATGGAAAAGGTGAGAAGTGCCTTCCTGCAAATTGAAATTAAAATGAGGAGGATCTATAGGGTAAGTCTCATCACATGCACCTAAGAGAAGCCATGTAGAATCCATCCTCTGAGGTTTATCACGTTGTCAAATGCCAGGATTCCTTCTATTTCAAGAATAAACAGTATTCTAATCTGTTATATACATATGATAAGTTTTGTTCCATTCTGGGGAAATCAAACTTTTAGCGTTGGGCCTGCTAGGCAGAAGCTTGATCACCAAGATACACATGGAATCCTAGCATGCCCATTTCCCATCCACCTACTGACGGACACTGAGGTTAGCCCTGCATCTTGGTTTCTGTGAATCGTGCTACATGAAACACGGAGTGCAGACATCTCTTCAGCAAGCTGATTTCATTTCCATTGGGTATATTCCCAGAAGGTATGAAATTGTGTCGTATGGTAGCTCTATTTTTAATTTGCTGTGGAAGCTTCATACTGCTTTCCATAATGGCTGCACTGATTTATATTCCCACCGACTGTGCGAGAGGACTCCCTTCCCTCCACATCCTACATACCCATTATCTCTTTGCTTTTGTATGAGCATTCCCTTAAGATGTAAGAACGGGCATTAGCTCCACGTAGGGCGATATGAAAAGCCTAAGAACTCCTTCGGAGGTCAGGGTCTCTTCCACAGCTCCCTGACAGGCGGATGACGGCACTGATGGTCAGTATCTGCCTCCTGCTGCACTGCACCCCAACTTCTCCAGCAGAGTCTATGAACAGATGCTGGGTGGGAGAAGTTGCTACCCTTCCATTCTAACTGCAGTGCAGTGAAGCCATGCATTAGGCCTCTGGAGTCCACAGCAGTCCCTTTCTACCTTCTTTACACAGAAGACAGAAAAGACACACACACACACACACACACACATGCATGCATGCACATATACACATGCACACATACACGTGCACACATACATACACACACATGCTCACATGTAGGTGCACATATACACATGTGCCCACACGCACACACACACACACACACACACACCACATACCACAGGCCAGTTGGTACCTAGATTCTCAGCTATTGGCTGATAACCCTGTTGAGAAAGTGATCAAGGACTTTGTGGGGTGTGGGGACAGACCTTCTGGTAGTGAGTGAGTCTATTGTAGCAGTTCAGTGGGAACATTTCAAAATAGGTCCCGATTCAGTGGTGGTTTCCTGAACAGCTCCTGTGAGTTTAGCACAGCTCTGGTAAGATCTACACAAGCAGCTTTTGTCCAATATTGGGGCCCATGCAAATGGCTGTGACAAAATTTTGGGCTGACTAGCATAGCAGCTTTGGTTCTGAGAAGAGGGGTGCATATTAGATAATCAGACATAGAGACCTAGAACTGCATTGAAGGAATGGAAGCAGGGGGTACATCTGCAAAGACTTGGTGACAGGCACGTGTCCAGACGAGGAACAAGAGGTTATGGCTCACATGGCAGGGCTCCCAAACTCACCACAGCCTTTCCAAATTGAACTTAGAGCATCCTTACTTTCCCATAATGAGATAAAATATATCCCAAAAAGTTTTCCTATGTCCAAAGAGGAGGTTGCTTTTTAAGTTCCCAATGGGTGTATAGTTTAATAATTGCCTCTGTTCTGGTCCTTATGTACACAGGGGAAGCAAGGTCTTAAAAACACAGAGCTAGCTTCTAGTTCCTCCTGGATAAAATGGTAAGAGGCCTACTGCAAGGAACCCCAACACAGGCATAGCCCACTGCAAGGACCCTGCCCAGATGTGGCTCACTGCAAGGAACCCTGCCCAGATGTGGCTCACTGCAAGGAAACTCACATAGACATGGCCTACTGCAAGGACCCTGCCC
>NW_022196905.1:158656006-158665957 GCF_008632895.1 Mastomys coucha | reverse complement strand
CTGCAAGGACCCTGCCCAGATGTGGCTCACTGCAAGGAAACTCACATAGACATGGCCTACTGCAAGGAACCCTGCACAGACAGCCACTGTACGTAAGTCAGTGTACTTCCAGATATTTCTAATATAAAAAAAAGGATTCCCAGATAAATGATAACTGCAGAGTTGCATGCCATAAAACAGTTCCATTATGGGGAAAATGAAAGGGGGTGATTAACTATGCATTAGGAGGCCAATGTCTAAACTTAGTTGTCCACTTGAATACATTCAGAATCAACTAAAACTCAAGCTGCTAGTCACCCTGTGAGGGATGCTCTTTATCAGAATGTTGGGAGCAGGAAGACCCACTCGGAATCTGGGCGTGGAAAAAGGAAGCGCCTCCTCTTGGCCTGCATGTTCTAGCTCTCACTGGAAAGTTCATCCAACCTGTGGCTGAGCATGGTATTCCATCCACCTTCTTCAGAATCCCGTCAGAGACCGTAGACCAGCAGCTCCCCAGGAACCCTCCCAGCTCTAGCACCAGACTGGAACATGTTAGAGACATCCAGCCTTGCGGAGGAAACAACTACAGAATCCTCAGCCTCTCTGTCATGATGCAGTCATTGCTGCACTAGCTAGCCCACAGCCTGTCAGCCAGCTAACAAGTCCCATGTACATATCATAGACAATACATGCATATTGTCCTGTTCCTTCAGAGAGCCCTAATACAGAGACATTAACAAATTTGGGAAGATGTGATGTTAATTATAAGAGATGCATGAATCTGATCAAATGAATTCTAGGCATCAGCCAAAGGGATGTGGAGGGGGCTTGTAAGGGAAGTTTTGATTGGTGAGTCCTTTCATCCAGGAAAGCTGCCTGTGTGGAAATTATAACCCAACAGAATGACATCATTGCTGTTGTCTAGACAGCAGTCCTCACCCACTGTGTTCTGCTGTGCCGCCATGTTCTGCGGTGTGGGCTGGTAGACTTCCAGCCTCCAGAGGTGAGAGAATGGTCTGTGGAGTCTGGGGACTTCAGATCAGTGTGCAATTCTAATCTTACCTGTCCCCATTTTCAGCATATAATGAGAAACAGGTCAATGCGCTGAGTGTGTGTCTATGTAATTTTAATTATGTGCATGAATTTTCATATAAACAAATGTTTCAGATTTAACCCACTCAATGCTTATCTCTCTGGTAAATTCTTCACAAACCCTGAAATCCATAGACAATATAAATTACCTACCTGTGGAATAAAATGGTAACATCAACTGACTTTCCTCACTAAATTAAAATCAATGTGCTGTATTTTCACAACTTATATGGGAATTGTGGGTACAACTTTATCTTATATGGAAAGTACTTGTAAGATTTGTCATCTAGAGTGTAGACTAGGGTTCTGTAATGGTTAAGATGTGTTCCTAGGCTGGACACTCATGTGTATGCAAAGTATCTACCATTCCAGCATTGATAGTTATTCAGTAAAGATACAAACAAACAAGCAACCTGCATCCATGATGATGCCCAAGCACCTCAGGAGGCTGAGAACTACCAACATAGTTGAAATAATTTATTCTTTTAAACAAAAGTGCCTGTGTTAACATGTGTGTGAAGTGTGTGTGTTGTGAGCACCAGTGCGCACATGCAGGGCGTGCGTGTACATACAGTACTGAACAACCTCTTGAATTCTTCTCTCAAGCTGGTCATCTAAAGGAAGGCCCTTCTCTCACACACACTGGAAACACAGACTGCCTCCATTATTGACATCTTCTTGACATGCATTCCAGTCAGGTTGGACCCTTCTGTGGAGCAGTGGTCTGTTCAGTCAACCTAGGTCCAGTCGAGTAATAGGCCTAGAACCCTGGAGCTCCAGTGGGCAGTTTCTGCCGGAAAGGGGCAGAAGGAGTTCAGCCATAACTCCTGGGTCCTTGGCCCCTATTTCAGTCACAACCTCTCACAGCTGCCCCCTCAGGAGATGTGTGCTCTGTCAAGTAGACAATGCCCCAAGATCCCAGTATTCTAGCTGGACCCTACCCCCAGTTATCTGACCACAGCCAGGCATGGCCCGCCACACAGACAGATAGCCACGCCTCACACAATCTAAGGGGCGGTTTGCCCCCTCCCCTCTCTCTTGCCCTCTTCCTCTCTCCTGCTCTTTGTTCTCTCTCGTGCCTTCTTGCTCTCTTCCTTTCCCCTCTCTCCTTCTCTCCTTCCTCTCCTTTCTTTCTCTCTACATAGCCAGCCTATTTTCTCTTTCCTATAATAAAATATCTCACTTATGCATTGCCTCCTTTTAAGTAACGCATTGTGCAGCTCCAGGCATCAGCAGCAGAGAGCCACAACCAGGCAGCAACAGAGAGACACAGGCCTACACCCTTCTATAACAAAAGATGCTTCTTTCTCTGCCCTGTAGAGACGGGCTGCTCACACCTGCTCGGTGCTCACACCTGCTCGGTGCTCACACCTGCTCGGTGCTCACACCTGCTCGGTGCTCACACCTGCTTGATTCTCAAACCTGCCCTCCAGCCTCTGATACACCTCTTTTCAAGTGTGATAGTTTTGTGTCTCCAGGTAAACTGTTTCCTCCTGGAGCTCACCATCTGGTTTTCTTCTCAGCCATTTTTAAGGCCCCAGGTGTTGAGATGACATGCACAGGTACAGACAGCGTTTGTGTGGGCCTCTCTCACAAGCTATGCACATCTCAAACCTGGCTTTGTGTTGGTTGCCTCCCAGGATTCCTGTACACACCCCCTACCTCAGCAGGTGTGCACACAGGCAGAGCAACTTAGTCAAGAAGCAGAAGGCTCAGGCTCCGCTTCGCTGTTCAGATCAAAGGCAGATCCAAGGAGCGATTAGAGCCAACGGCTTCTTAGTGATTTATGTGCTTAATTAAAGGCTCATAAGAACTCATTAAGAAGTTACATAAATCGTCTTTATTCCCTACATCTGGATTATTTACACATACGGACTTGTATTTATGGAAGAAAATAGAACCATTCCATCACATTTTCAAACTACAGTCAAAACACGTGTTTGGGAGCTGCTGATAGGAATATCACATTAACTTCTAAGCAAATGGAACTTGGTCAATGGGATCCATGCTAGGTGTCTGTTCCAAGCAGTTTTAGGGTGCCACAGACTGAAGGCCAAAGGATGGATGGAGCCTTGCCTCCTCATGGACATGGTCAGTCACAGTTCATTTTGTAAAACCCACTGGACTGAGATGGCCCATGGTACCTGGCACTGCTTAGCTCAAAAGCATCTTTCCTGCTTAAGGTTTTACCTCTTCTCTCTGAGTCACAAATGAAAGTTACAACTAGGTCTCTTTTCCAGTTTTAAAATGATTACTATGAAGCTTCCATGTGCATGATACTTGTAATAGACTTCATGCTACTCTGCTTCCATGTTGGTGTGTGTATGTGTATGTGTGTATGTATGTGTGTAGTGTGTGTATGTGTGTGTATGTGTGTGTGTGTGTGTGTGTGTGTGTGTGTGTGTATGTGTATGACATACTGACATACAAGTGGACAGAAAAGTCTTTATGAATGGAAGGTGCTTACCTTCAAATTTGTGATACATACGTGTATGAATTTGGTTTTTGTTTTGTTTTATTTTTTCTCCACAAACTAGTTAATATCCCTGTTGCCAGGGACTGTGTTAACCAGATCTCCAGCCCACACCCATGAGCAAGCTCCAGTGCTGGGCACTTTTCTGCAGTCCAAGATAAGGATGGGTATGGCTGAAGGCATCCTGACTCCAGAATCTGTAGAAATGGGTTTTAAAAGCTTCAGAGTGACAGGGATTCTTTGCACTCTAAACTTGCTGTCAGCAGGCATTGTTTAAACACAGTACACATCCATCCCAGCATCCTCTGCAAGGACCTGAGGACTGAGTAATCGTAACAGTGAAACTCCACAGGCACAGATGCTGAGTCATCAAAAGACTGGTCACATAAGTAAGGGTGTAATACAAAGTGAATATAAAGTAAAAAAAAAAAAAAAAAAAAAAAAAAAAAAAAAAAAGCAATATAAAGTAAAATAAAAATATCGTGAAAATAGGAAAGCTAAGAATTGTTACTAGTATGGATGAAAGAGGAACCATCCTACTGAAATA
This sequence comes from Mastomys coucha, assembly GCF_008632895.1. Lineage (NCBI taxonomy): Eukaryota > Metazoa > Chordata > Mammalia > Rodentia > Muridae > Mastomys > Mastomys coucha. Next base: position 158,661,866 of record NW_022196905.1, on the reverse strand, counting down.
AAGAGCATTAAAGTGAAAGTAAAGGAATGTTGCTATGACAGAGACAACCAAATGCCCTCAATGTGACACCCGGAAGAAATGGAAAATTGCTCCAAAGGCTGGTCTAGAACTCCCAAGATCTGCCCACCTCTAACTCTGCTGGGGTTGAAGGAATGTGACATGCCATCCATCCACCAAGACACTTCTAGTGAAACCCACATAAAGCAAAGCAGTTTGCTTAAACAGGCCTGCCTTTACCAGGTGAATGAAATGGAATTGATAACTTTTCAAAACCAAAAACTATCTGGCCCAGATAGGCTGCCCGTGTGTTGTACAGTCCGTTTAAGGAAGATCAATGATGCTAACTCTACAGCACTCCAGGCAATAGAAGTCAGAAATGCCTCACTTCATTCTGACATCAGGACCCCCTCCAACAAAGACAAACAAAACGAGAAGAGACAATCCATAGACTGAGTCTCACAAAATCCCAACAGATGCTCATACATCAAATCCAGCCTGGTATAAAGAGAATACAGATCAACCAACTGGGATGGATTCCAGGGAGACAATACGAATCTGTATGTGTAAATAATCCAGATGTAGAAAATAGAGACAACTTATGTAACTCCTTAATGAGTTCTTATGAGCCCTTAATTAGGCACATAAATCACACACACCAGCACAAGAGAAAAGTCATGCAACCTGGAGTTTGGAAATGACTTTTACATACAGAATAAAAAGCATGGTCCGTGCAAGAAAATATTAAAAACAAGATCCCATCAAAATAAGTAACCCCTCCTCTGCCACGGCAATGAAAAACAGAAGTTATAGACCGGGGAGAAAAGAATTATATGACAAAAACCAGGAACCAAAATATGCAAACAGCTCCTGACTGGGGGGGAAAGAATCGTATGACAAACCCAGGAGCCAAAAGTCTCTAAAGCATTCCAAACCAAAGCAAGAAGATGCCAATAAAATGGATATAGCCCTGCGCCATGATGACACCAAAGGTCTGAAAGACAAAAGTGTCATAAGAACCCCTTCCCTGCTTACGACCCCCCCCCTGCTTACGACCCCCCCACACAGTTCTTGCTTAAACTGAATATGCCTTCATCATATGGCCAATGTATCCACGTACCCAGCAAGGATCTAGAAATGTATGTTATGTGCCCACAAAAACGTACTACAGCTTTGCTCATGATTGGTGAAGGCTAGAAATAATCAAAATAACTGTGTGTGTGTGTGTGTGTGTGTGTGTGTGTGTGTGTGTGAATGATAAATTTCCATATGTGCCTGTGGAAACTGGAGATCTACAATTATCTTTCTTAGTCACTGCCCTCTGTATTCTTTGAGATACAGCCTCTCACCCAGCCCAGAGCTCAATTCTGATAGACTAGCTGGCTAGAGATATCCAGACATCTATCTGCCTGCCTCCATGCCCTGGTGCTAGGAGGGATCTATCTGTCCACCTCCATGCCCTGATGCTAGGATGGATCTATGTGCCTGTCTCCATGCCTATCTCTGCCTGTCTCCATGCCTACCTCCATGCCTGTCTCCATGCCTGCCTCCATGCCTGTCTCCATGCCTGCCTCCATGCCTGCCTCCATGCCTGTCTCCATGCCTGTCTCCATGCCCGCTTCCATGCCTGCCTCCATGCCTGTCTCCATGCCTGTCTCCATGCCTGTCTCCATGCCTGTCTCCATGCCTGTCTCCATGCCTGCCTCCATGCCTGTCTCCATCTGTCTCCATGCCTGTCTCCATGCCTGCCTCCATGCCTGTCTCCATGCCTGTCTCCATCCATCTCCATGCCTGTCTCCATGCCTGTCTCCATGCCTGTCTCCATGCCCGCTTCCATGCCTGGGTGCTGGGGTTCTTCTTGGGGATTGAGACACTCATGGTTTTTACATGGATTCTGGGATCCACCCTCACATCCTCATACTCACACAGCAAGTTTTCTAACCCCTCTGCCATCTCCTCAGCCCAAGATACTTTTAATGAGTGAATGGATAAACAATTTTTATTCAGTGTCAGAAAGAAAGAAGGCAGAAAGCCACCACAAAGACAGGGTGGAACTTATCTTGCTTCCAACAACTTAATGTCCCATGGGATAAAAGTGCACAGGGGTGAAAAAATTAGTGGGTGGCAGAGTAAGAGGAAGGACAGGTATAGCACCCAGGTTCCTTAAGGTAGTGCTGACACAGTACTATAGCATAGACACATTTCTCCAAACCCTTAAGAGCCCAGGAAGACGAAGGAAGCTTGTTCATCTGATGTGAGTATACTCGTTGATTATTGTCAATTTGACACAAGCCTGGAAGTGGGAGTCTTAACTGCAAAAATGCCTGTAGTCTGTAGGCCATTTTCGTGATTCATGGATGGTATGGGAGAGCCCAACTTGCTATAGGAGAGGTTGCCCCAGGACACATGGTCCTGGATGTTATAACAAAGCAGGAAGCCATGAGGAGCAAGCCAGTAAGTAGCACCATCTATGCTGTGCATCAACTCCTGCCTCCAGGTTCGTGCTGTGCTTGAGTTCCTGTCTTCACTGCTTTGATGATGAACAATTTGGAATTGTGAGTGAAATAAACCTTCCCTCCCCAAGTTGCTTTTGGTCACAGTGTTTTCTCTCTCTCTCCCTCCCTCTCTCTCTCTCCCTTTCTCTCTCTCTCTCTCTCCCTCTCTCTCTCTCTCTCTCTCTCTCTCTCTCTCTCTCTCTCTCTCTCTCTCTCTTTGTCTCAGTCACTCTCCAGATAGATAGATAGATAGATAGATAGATAGATAGATAGATAGGTAGGTAGATACACAGAGATAGATAGAGATCGATAGAAACAGATATAGGTAGATATATATTTATATATAGTTAGATAAATATCTCTATAGATATATCACTATATATATTTGATATCTCAAGGGATATCATATTTTTTATATAAGCTTATAAATTATGACAAAAATTACTCCAAAGAAACACAGAATTTTTCTTCTTTTTTTCCCCTAGCTTTCTGAGATAGGGTAAGCTATTACCCAGTTTGGTCTTGAACTCATCACCATCTTCTTGCCTCAGGAGCCTCAGTACCTGGTGTAAGGAAGAATTTACAGATCAAGAAATGGGAGTCAAAGTTGCTGTAAAGACTCTCTGAGCTGTCTTTTTAATGTGTCAGAACAGAAAGTGTATTGACTTCTGTTTTAATTAAGAAAATTCTTCTATCTCTTCCAAAGACTTTTCTCAAATAACTATTTTAAACTTCTGTGACTAAGTCTCTTTTTTAAATAGTAATGAAATTTGAGGTGGAAAACAAGACTTAATTTCTGCAGTACATTATTTTTTTCTTTCTGAAACCGTTTATGATTTGGTAGATCTTAAATTAAACATACACAGTTAAACCCATCTGTAAGTCTCAATTTATGAGACTATACAGGACATTATCCCTAGATAGAACAGGAAACAATCAGGGGTTGATTTCAATGCCAGAAAATAATGCTGGGGTATGCGACAACCCCATCTCGCAGGCATCAGCAATGCAAAAGATGTCAAGGGCTGCCGTCCCCTAAGCACATCGAGGAGGACTGACTTGTAATTGAGAAGCTTGAACTATAGCATTATCATCAAGCGAATAGATCAAATAGCACACATTCAGTGAGGGAAAATCAGTACTCATAGTAAATCCAAAAAGGAAGGCAATTTCAAATGAAATATTCAAACATCTACCTTAACTCTCTTACCTACATTACTGCATTGTCTACGGATATTCAAGATATAACTAAGACACAAAGACAGAGACATTGGAGGACACTGGAATTTCCAGCTGTGTGTATGTGTGTGTTTCTTTATCTGGATTTATATCTTCTAGGCTACAAAAAGCACAAATTTGAGGTGGAAAACAAGACTTAATTTTGTATCGGTAGTTCTTGGCTTCTGTTCTGACTGCCTGCTGACTCCTCGTGTCAAGATAAGTAATCTCACAGTGGTTGGGCATAACAGGACCCTCAGTCCCTGGAGCATCCTCTCTGCCTATTAGTTAAACCCGTTAAAGACAGGCTGTCCCTCCCCACACCTAGGGCAAGCCAGGCAGAAACATGCTTGGCCCAGCAGGAAACAAGTCAACATTGCAGGGAAGCCAAAATCCAAGGCTGCTCTATAGTGTTGTGAAAGACTCAAGGATTCAAACGCCCACCGCCCACGTGGTTCATCTGCCACTGTGCAGATGTATCGGAGTAGAAACTCGAGGTATATCTCCAGGTACCTCGCAGATGTAGACCCTCCCTTTCAGTAGATGACTGTAGAGAATCTTATCCCCTTTCTAGAACTGTCAAAGTTCTCAATAGTAAAATTACAAAGTAACAAGCTATTCTTAGTCAAATGCAGATAAAATAATAGCAAGTGGGAAATAAACTAAGACTAAGATTAAAGTACCACGGTCACCTAGAGATTCTGAACCTACTTGTCAATGATGGGAGTGTATTTCCCAATCGCTCCTCCAGAGAGTGCTGTCCCCCCTCGATGCTCACAACTCAAGCCCTCTGCCTGAGAGTGTATTTTCAAATCCCTCCCTCAGAGGGTGCCATCCTCTGTTGAGGATGGCATTACTTGACTTTTTCCCTCCAGCAGTATTTACTGAAAGTCCATGTCAGTAACCACCTTAGCTCCCAGCAACCCCCGCGCCTCTACATGTGACCCAGCTGCTGCCTGCTTAGTAGTCCCAGTCCTGTGGGCCTTACGGCTCAGCAAAGACCTCCTTCTCTGTGTAGTTTGAGCCCGACACAAGTCCTTCCTTTTAAGTCACTGAGTGGAAATAACTTTCATTCCCAGGCTTTCTAAACAAAGCTTAACGTAGATTGCTCACTAATCCTTTCTGGTATTAACTTCATTTCCTCCATCACAGGAACATTGTAAGGTTCATGTCAGCCGGCATCCCTCAGAAGTACCAACTGAGATACAATCTGAACTTCCAGAATGAATGAACTAGTGTAAACTATCCTCAGAGGCAAGGTCCCCAGGAAAACTGCAGCCTAGAATATCTAACGCGCAGACATGCGTTGTCTGGTGTTCTCCAAATGACCTAAAATATTCTTCGGCAAAACGAAACTTAAGAGTTACATGTATTAAACATTTTAGAAACATGCGTGCCAAAGCATTGCATCATACAACAGGACCAGGGAGCAGAGTTGACGACTTCGATGTGGATGATGAAGATCTGGCTGTGAGCTGCTGCGGTGATCCACAGCATGGAGGCAGGCAGTTGCCTTCATGTCGGAGTGGCATTTACCGGTGAGGTCATTGTTAGCATCCAGAACCTGCCTACAACAGATATGTGGGCGGGTCCACAGACCTGTCACCAGGGCAACGGCGACCATATTCCCAGAATCCATTGGGCTCAGCTCCCACCTTTACCTGGATTACTACGTCACCCCACATATAAATATGTGGGTAGTTCCCTCCATCTTTCTCTCTCTCTCTCTCTCTTCTTCTCTCTCCCCCTTCTCTCTTCCTGCGCTGCTACCCCCTACCCCCTTCCAATTAAACCTCTTACACATGAAACTGCCTGGGCCTGGTGTCTGCAGACGCTTTCTGCCGCGACTCAAAACCCATCATTTTGGTGCATTGGCCGGGAAAAGGCAGTTCGCGTCTACCGACCGGCTCCTCACCGCCGGGACAGACAGGTCACACAGCCACGTGGAGCGGCCGCTGGGACCCCAGCTGCCAGGTAGAGCGGCTCCCGCCGCCACCGCGCAGAGAGCGCTCCCAGCACCACCACAGCGGCTGCCGCCACTGCTGCACTCCCAGCACCACAGCGGCTGCCGCAGCTGCTGCGCTCCCAGCACCACAGCGGCTGCCGCTGCTTCTGCTGCTACTGCACTCCCAGTACCACCGTAGAGGCTG
>NW_022196905.1:158650004-158650198 GCF_008632895.1 Mastomys coucha | reverse complement strand
AACCTGTTTTAAGGCCTCTGGGACTCAGTCAGTGAGAATGCTGAGCTCCCTAGACTGCAATAGAACCAGAACCCTTGATATATCATCTTTGCCACAATGCCCTATAATCCAAAACACATCAATTCCTTGTGGCACTCAGACATATCATCGTCTACCTGCTAGCTGGTCAGGAGTTTGCACATTAGTACTTCTTT